>NC_139949.1:50149209-50221709 GCF_963454915.1 Gymnoscopelus microlampas
GCTATCGTTGCCATGCTTACAGCCGTCGCCATGGTTATAGCGCCCCCAATGAGCAAACAGCAAACTGTGCACAGGCACTGTTACACAGAGAACCCTGCAAACTTATAAAGGACTTTCATTTAAGGCCCGTGTCCACACACACTGCGTTTCATGAGAGGGAGGGCGCTTTGGATATCATCTTCATGCCACAAGCATGCAGATTCACACGCACAATGTTCTTATCCAGGTGCGACGGGTCCGGCCATGTGTGTGTGTGTGTCTTCTCTGTGGGTTCGCGACAGGGTGTGTGTGTGTGTGTGTGTTGGAACTGTTTCTGAGCAGGTGTGTGTGTGTGTGTGTGTTCGCTGTGGGTCCACGACACAGCAACGGGACACGTGCGTGTGTGTTGGAACCAAGGGGCCAGCCTGACATATTTACAATGAGGCCAATACGGAAGAGACAGTTCATATGAATGGCCTGTAGGTGGCCTGCAGGTGTCAGAAAGAATATTCTCTCATTGTAAGCGGATGGGTTTTTGACGAACTTTAGACTAGATTTTCTTACCTTAATAAAAATTATCATAAATACTATATGCTTCCAGTCGCTAGTTTAAAGTCTCCTTTCAATCATCATGATATACGTTTTGCTAAATTATGGTCCCATTTATTCTAAAATTGACGATAAAGTAGGCTATGCTCCAGGAGGGGCGGAATGATTTGATTGACAACCTACACAACCAATAGCATTCATTCCCCGCCCCCGCTCTTGATTGACAACCTACCCAAACAATAGCATTCTTTGGGGATTGTTTTCCGGTTCCCTGGTCACATGTCTGGTTGACCCGCCCCCGCTTTGGTCACATGTCTGGTCTCAAGCAATAGCGTTTGATCGCCGACGTGCTCGATTGTATCTATTAAAGATGGCGGATTGCACACAGCCAAACAATAGTCTTCAGTTTCGGTCTGTAGAAAGCAGAGGAGTGGCTTTGTCCATCTCTTTTATACAGTCTATGGTTGGAACTGTTGCAGGTGCCAAGTACAAAGTCACTTTCCATCCCTGATATAGGCCTACTGTCTGTGCACAGCGCATAACCCAAACTGCACATACTTTGGGTGCTCATATCACCGGACGGGTATGGAGTAGTAAGCATAATTCTACTATTTGTAAGTATACTACAAAGGGTTAACAAGCAATTATAACACAGAAGAAAAAACATAATAGCAGGGGTAAATCTCCAAAAACGAATCCTAATGGAGGCCTCTGTTGACAGGAACATTATTTATATCCATAATATTTACACAGGCTGGTATTCAGCTCACTGACTGAAACTCTTGTTACACTGTTTACAGTGGAAATGTTTTTCTGGTGTGTCTTCAGGCTACTTAAACCCATGTCAAAATGTTTACATTGGGAAGGTTTCTCTCAGGTGTGGATGTGCAGGTGTCTCTTCAGGGAACCCGGATGACTGAAACTCTTGTCACAGTGTTCACAGGAGTAAAGTTTTTCTCCAGCGTGTACATGCTGGTGTGTCTTCAGGGAACTTGCCTGACTGAAACTCTTGTCACAAAGTTTACAGTGGAAAGGTTTTTCTCCAGTGTGGACACGCTGGTGTTTCTTCAGATGACCAGAACTATTGAATCTCTTGTCACAATGTTTACAGTGGAAAGGTTTTTCTCCAGAGTGGATACGCTGGTGTTCCTTTAGATGACTTGATGCTATGAAACTCTGGGTACATTGGTCACATTGGTAAGGTTTTTCTCCAGTGTGGATATGCTGGTGCAGCTTCAGGCTACTTAATCGTCTGAAACCCATGTCACAATGTTGACAGTGGAAAGGTTTCTCTCCAGTGTGGATACGCTGGTGTGTCTTCAAGGAACCTAACTGTCTGAAACTCTTGTCACAATGTCTACAGTGGAAAGGTTTTTCTCCAGTGTGGAGACTCTGGTGTGTCTTCAGGGAACTTGACTGACTGAAACTCTTGTCACAACGTTTACATTTGAAAGGTTTTTCTCCAGTGTGAACATGCTGGTGAGTCTTCAGGGAACCTGACTGACTGAAACTCTTGTCACAATGTTTACAGTGGAAAGGTTTTTCTCCAGTGTGGATATGCTCGTGTGACTTCAGATGACTTGACTTAATGAAACTCATATCACAATGTTTACACTGGAAAGGTTCTTCTCTAGTGTGGATACGCTTGTAACAATGTTTGCCGTTAAAGTGAGGATGACTGTAAGGTCTTGGTTGGTCAGCGTCTCTTTGTTCCTGGTTGATTGCAGAGTTGTTGATTTGCTGACAGGCTGCTGAGGTTATCAGTCCATTCCTCAGCATTTGGCAGTAGAGGTCGTTGTGGCTCCTCTTGATGTGTTTACAGAGTAAGACGTGAGATGTGAAGGCGTATGGACACTCGGAACAAGAGAAGACCTGAGCCTGGGAAGACTGGGAGATCACTCCTGAGAGAGAGAGAGCAACAGACAGAGAGAGAGATGAGGGGAGAAAGGGGACGTCAGGTTAAAAATGATTGTGAGTATGGATACAACTTGAAAAGCCTCCATCTTATCCAGCTCCTTGTTTCGGAGCCCGACCTTGTTAATATTTCTGATATTTTATTTGTCATCTTTCTCTTTTATTCCACAATTTAGTCGTCATGCCAACTCGCAGTTTACCCCACACGTCCCTGTCCTTGTGTTTAAAGGTGACTAACCTCCACTAGTCTCCTCCAGATCATCACTGTCTTCAGTGACTTCAGTGTCAGATTCAAGTTCAACTTCAATTTCAGAACAGTGTGAAGAGATGTCTTCATCATCATCTTCACTTTTCACTGTTACTAATGTCAACATTGACCCATCAGGCTCCTCTGGTGTTTGAAGTAGCTCCTCCTGTTCCTCCCGGAGCAGACTGGGGCTCCTCTCCTGTGCAGGAGAAACCTCCTCTTTACACACAACCATGTGCAGGATGTCTAGGAGCAGAAAAAAATAACATGTCAACAGGTAAATCTATTTTTCCATCGTGCACATTCCATAAACAAAATGAGCGATATCACCTACTTAGATTGGCCTAACAGGTACTAACTACAGTTAATTGCAGATGTTCTGGAAACTCAAGTTCTAAAAAATCACGCTTCAAGGCTTTAGCTAGATTTTAGGAAAATACATATTAAAAAAAAAAATATATATATCATATTTTTTGTCACTTTGCCCAGAAAATTAATAATGGTTTACAGCAAGTGTTAAATTTGAATCATTAAATTCTTACATCATGTTAAAACATGATTACACGGCTTGGCTGAATGCTTGATTCTGATTGGTTAATCACTGACTTCAGGGGTCTGTCATCTTTCAATAATGACCGTTGCTGTCAATAACAGACAGAGTCAACACACCTGAATCAAATCAATCAATCAATCAATCATTTTTGGTTGGCATTCAACAAGGCAAGCAGGTATGTAAACAAACGCACAATGTCATTTTACAGCTAAACATTTGAGGCGGGATGTAGGCAATGCACTATTTATTAATATTTGATCAACACTTCCTAAAGGAGTTTTGCGAGCTGACCGGTTGCGCTGGATGCAACTGGCATAATCGAATGGACTAGGCTGTATGTTTGTTTATGTTTGGAAATACATCTTTTTTTAAATCAATCATAGCATTTTATTACTGGCTTTATTAAGTAACCATGTAAAAGCAGCAGATTGAATGGTGAGAAGGTCATTGTTTAGAAATAAGCGCCTTCAGGGTGATTACACCCCTAAAGTATGTCTCAATTTCCCTTCGGGGATTAACCCATTAAGACCAGGAACGCGTCTGTGTCATTTTAGATTTCTTTGGCTATTCAAAAATAGCAGATATACAAGCTCATAGCGCTGCACCGAGTGCCGCGCTATGAGCTTGTAGATCTGCTATTTATTTTTTTTAATATTGAAAAACTTTTTTTTATTTTTTAAACTGTTGGATTTAGAAAACATTTTTAAGAATCGCCTCAGGTCTTAAAGGGTTAATAAAGTATATCTCATCTCAACCCCCCTGTTGGGGTTTATTTCTCAACAATGACCTGCTAATCATTCATTATCCCTTGCCTATACCTGTCACCAACACTTAGCGAACTAATAATTAGTTGAGTAGGGTCGCCTCTGTCCTTGGTCTTCTCTTTTTCCCCCTCTACACCAAATCTCTTCCCCGAACAAAAGCTCACAACCCGTCGCAAGTTCGTGACACATTGTGAGCTTGAAGATCGGCTATTTTCAGCGAATGTTCACCCCCAGAATAGGGATGCTAGGGTTCAAGTAGTTAAACCTTAAATCAAGAAGCTGAGAAACAGCCTGTCAAATATCTGTTTTCATCTCACACAGATCACACTCACACACCCTTTTCTAGACGTCTCTCCGCCTACAGAGCCACACCATAAAAATCTATTTACATTCATACTTTCAACTACGACCCAACTTTCACCAGGTATTTCAGGCTTTCATAGCCGGAGGTGCTTCAGTTTCATGATGTCATGCCCTTCTTAGTAGTCTTGCGTTACCAGACTGTTGCCTCCTAAAATTTTCAAATGTTTCCGGTCATACAGTCTGGGACTCGGAAGCTCTGATCATGATAAGAATATAAACCGGATATGAAGCCTCCTCCCCACTTCCGTTTCGTCTTTACAGTCGTGCAAATTTATCCTAAAATAAATACAAATCATCTAAGTATACATAGCTTGCTGCTTAGCAGAAATGGAAATTAAAAAGTAAAGTGTAAAGATATTTTAAAATATATTTTCGTGAACGGAAGTGCCAGTTTCCTCTCTCGGATTTTGGGAATTGTAGTTCCAGACTCTATATACATATAGCATTCAGAGATTGTGGAATAGTTGTCTGGCTACGCGAGACTACCTTCTTAGTGACTTGAGCTGTGATTTTGTCTACTTTTGAGAGGACATAGTGTACATACCCTCACAAAATGTATAGTTATATGGTGCCGTTTTCCTTTTGCATTTGCGCACAGATATTTAAGGTAGCTATACTATCATATTATCATGACATGTTTTGCTTGTTTGCTTGGTTATTGTATAGTGAAAATGAGATATTGTCACAGTTCTACAACATAAAATAAAATCACACCCAGTGTGAAGTGAGCGGTGATATTTATGAGTTATTAATTTCATCATGCATCTCGGTAGCCAATCACAGCACGTTCTGCGAAGTGACGTGCTTACATTTTTACATTATTATTAATTTCATCATGCGTCTCGCTAGCCAATCACAGCGCGTCTGCGAAGTTTGAAGTTAATTTCATCATGTGTCTCGCTAGCCAATCACAGCACATCGTGCTGAGTGTGATTTCTTTTTAGCCTATGGGCGTGTTTTCCACAGCATGGCGTCACAGCGAAAGACACATTTTCACGACAGAAAGAAAAACATTCACCACGGATGGTCCTAAACCCTCTTATAGGAGCGGTTGAACCGCTCAAAAACATAAAGAGAGAGCACATGAAACTTACTGAGGTGTGGATGGTCTTCAGGTTCCTCCTGTTTAATAGAAATGTCCCTGGCTGAGTCTGGAGAGTTCATCTTCACCTGCAGTCTGGACTCCACACACTGGTCTGAAATGAAGGAATTGAATAAGGACTTTAATAACTGGAGATCTAGTGGTGTCAAGAATAACAATATTTATAATATTTGAGGAAAGTAAGGCAAAATGGTTAAAGCCCAATCCTCCCCAAAATATTGTATGTACATTGGGTGCAAAGATTATGGGATTGATAAGATTACACATCTGCATCAAAATCTCTCCCAAGTGCTTGTCAAAGTGGGGGGTCCCCTGTTCAAAAAGGATTATTTTTGGGGGTCGCAGCCTGAAAAGGTTGAGAACCATTGCACAACAGCATGACAAATGCTGTAGTGCAGGGGTCTTCAACAGGGGGTCCGGGACCCCTAGGGGGTCCTCAGAGTTACTACAGGGGGTCCGCCAAATCTTCTGTGTGATATGATTTTTTTTACCTTAACCACTTGAACCCTAGCATGCCTTTTCTGAGGAGAACTTTAGCCAAAAAATAGCCGATCTGCAAGCTCACAACGCCTCGCGCTGCGAGGCGTTGTGAGCTTGTAGATCTACTATTTTTTGGCAAAGAGGTGTTTGGTGTAGAGGAAAAAAAAAGAGCAGACCAAGTAAACAAAAAAAGTTAAATCTGAAACACAATTTTATACAATATAGAGGGGGTCCCTGCTTCATCTTTCTCTCAGCTAGGGGGTCCTTGGCCTGAAAACGTTGAAGACCCCTGCTGTAGTGATAAGGATTCAACAGCTGCTGCATGAAGACATGGATCTAATTCACTTGACCATCAAATGAACATTATTATGTCCAGAGTACAAATCCTGCTCATTTACAAGCTACGTTTGCACCTCACTGCTAATATGTAGATTAACCCTATCTCTGTAATGCTATAAAACAGGGGTTCTCAACCAGTGGTCCAGGGACCACCAGTGGTCATTGAGGGGGTTCCAGGGGGTCCCCAGCTAAATGATAGATATTTAGGAACCAAATGGACCCTTATCATAAGGGTCTTATGTGCCTGTAAATCAGAGAGAGTACAAATGGAACCAAATGGACCCTAACGGGTCCATTTGGTTCCATTTGTACCCTCTCTGAGTTTTACAATATAAATGAGGGTCCCAGACTTGGAAATGCCATTAAATGGGGGTCCGCAGCCCTAATGCATGTCAAACTGGGGGTCCTTGAAATGAAAATGTTTGAGAATCACTGCTAGCCGTAAAAATCTTCTCTTATGGGGGTCCCTGGCATATCTTTTCAAATGGGTGGTCCGCAGGCTAATAAGTGTCAATTTGGGGGTCCTTGACATGAAAAGGGTTGAAAACCACTATAAAACATTGATTTAACAAGAATTGCTTTAAATATTACAGTGAGTGACATCAACAACAAAACTATGTATAGCCTATAAATGTTTCGCTGCAGCTATGGAGCTGGTGGTTGTGTTTATGATCACATTTATAGCAGCTAAACCAGCTAAAGAGTAACTAGATTCATGTTTCAAAATAATGAGTAAAATGAAGATAAATAGATGAAACACAACATAATGAGTTGATCTTTACCTGCTGTGTTTCAGTGGTTGAGCTGCTAATAAACGTCCTCCTGCTGCTTAACGACGACACTGTATAGAAACGACACGTTTTACTTGTCTTTGTATTTTACTTTTATATAAATCTATGGTATTTTAAAGTGTCAACAACAGAGCTGTGTTCCGTCAGCAGAAATAACGGAGCAGAACTAAGACTTCCGGTTGACGATCTCTTCAGAATAAGAGTACCCTCTAGAGTAAAAAGAAACCATTGAAAACCATTGAAAAACGGTTCATTTGCACATTAAAACTATAAATTAAGCATTTAAACGAAGCTAGAAAACACATATTATGTATATTTGTAATAAAAAAAGTGTTTAACTGTTTTAATAACATAAAAAATGTATCTAAATGGATAAATGCTGTTCACTGGAGTGCATAGACTTCACAAATTGGGCGCTGGACACGAGACAGGAATTTGTGGCGGCACTTGTGACATACGCACGCGTTCAGGGAGACCCCCTCTACAACGCCACACTCTCCGCTAAGCCAGACAGGTGTATTTGGAAAAGTGGCGGGCCGTCCAGTGAGGTCAGGGGTCAGAAAACAGCCATTTTTAGTGCATAGACTTCACAAATTGGGCGCTGGACACGAGACAGGAATTTGTGGCGGCACTTGTGACATACGCACGCGTTCAGGGAGACCCCCTCTACAACGCCACACTCTCCGCTAAGCCAGACAGGTGTATTTGGAAAAGTGGCGGGCCGTCCAGTGAGGTCAGGGGTCAGAAAACAGCCATTTTTAGTGCATAGACTTCACAAATTGGGCGCTGGACACGAGACAGGAATTTGTGGCGGCACTTGTGACATACGCACGCGTTCAGGGAGACCCCCTCTACAACGCCACACTCTCCGCTAAGCCAGACAGGTGTATTTGGAAAAGTGGCGGGCCGTCCAGTGAGGTCAGGGGTCAGAAAACAGCCATTTTTAGTGCATAGACTTCACAAATTGGGCGCTGGACACGAGACAGGTATTTGTGGCGGCACTTGTGACATACGCACGCGTTCAGGGAGACCCCCTCTACAACGCCACACTCTCCGCTAAGCCAGACAGGTGTATTTGGAAAAGTGGCGGGCCGTCCAGTGAGGTCAGGGGTCAGAAAACAGCCATTTTTAGTGCATAGACTTCACAAATTGGGCGCTGGACACGAGACAGGAATTTGTGGCGGCACTTGTGACATACGCACGCGTTCAGGGAGACCCCCTCTACAACGCCACACTCTCCGCTAAGCCAGACAGGTGTATTCGGAAAAGTGGCGGGCCGTCCAGTGAGGTCAGGGGTCAGAAAACAGCCATTTTTAGGGCATAGACTTCACAAATTGGGCGCTGGACACGAGACAGGAATTTGTGGCGGCACTTGTGACATACGCACGCGTTCAGGGAGACCCCCTCTACAACGCCACACTCTCCGCTAAGCCAGACAGGTGTATTTGGAAAAATGGCGGGCCGTCCAGTGAGGTCAGGGGTCAGAAAACAGCAATTTTTAGGGCATAGACTTCACAAATTGGGCGCTGGACACGAGACAGGAATTTGTGGCGGCACTTGTGACATACGCACGCGTTCAGGGAGACCCCCTCTACAACGCCACACTCTCCTCTAAGCCAGACAGGTGTATTTGGAAAAATGGCGGGCCGTCCAGTGAGGTCAGGGGTCAGAAAACAGCCATTTTTAGTGCATAGACTTCACAAATTGGGTGCTGGACACAAGACAGGAATTTGTGGCGGCACTTGTGACATACGCACGCGTTCAGGGAGACCCCCTCTACAACGCCACACTCTCCGCTAAGCCAGACAGGTGTATTTGGAAAAGTGGCGGGCCGTCCAGTGAGGTCAGGGGTCAGAAAACAGCCATTTTTAGTGCATAGACTTCACAAATTGGGCGCTGGACACAAGACAGGTATTTGTGGCGGCACTTGTGACATACGCACGCGTTCAGGGAGACCCCCTCTACAACGCCACACTCTCCGCTAAGCCAGACAGGTGTATTTGGAAAAATGGCGGGCCGTCCAGTGAGGTCAGGGGTCAGAAAACAGCCATTTTTAGTGCATAGACTTCACAAATTGGGCGCTGGACACAAGACAGGTATTTGTGGCGGCACTTGTGACATACGCACACGTTCAGGGAGACCCCCTCTACAACGCCACACTCTCCGCTAAGCCAGACAGGTGTATTTGGAAAAGTGGCGGGCCGTCCAGTGAGGTCAGGGGTCAGAAAACAGCCATTTTTAGTGCATAGACTTCACAAATTGGGCGCTGGACACGAGACAGGAATTTGTGGCGGCACTTGTGACATACGCACGCGTTCAGGGAGACCCCCTCTACAACGCCACACTCTCCGCTAAGCCAGACAGGTGTATTCGGAAAAGTGGCGGGCCGTCCAGTGAGGTCAGGGGTCAGAAAACAGCCATTTTTAGGGCATAGACTTCACAAATTGGGCGCTGGACACGAGACAGGAATTTGTGGCGGCACTTGTGACATACGCACGCGTTCAGGGAGACCCCCTCTACAACGCCACACTCTCCGCTAAGCCAGACAGGTGTATTCGGAAAAGTGGCGGGCCGTCCAGTGAGGTCAGGGGTCAGAAAACAGCCATTTTTAGGGCATAGACTTCACAAATTGGGCGCTGGACACGAGACAGGAATTTGTGGCGGCACTTGTGACATACGCACGCGTTCAGGGAGACCCCCTCTACAACGCCACACTCTCCGCTAAGCCAGACAGGTGTATTTGGAAAAATGGCGGGCCGTCCAGTGAGGTCAGGGGTCAGAAAACAGCCATTTTTAGGGCATAGACTTCACAAATTGGGCGCTGGACACGAGACAGGAATTTGTGGCGGCACTTGTGACATACGCACGCGTTCAGGGAGACCCCCTCTACAACGCCACACTCTCCTCTAAGCCAGACAGGTGTATTTGGAAAAATGGCGGGCCGTCCAGTGAGGTCAGGGGTCAGAAAACAGCACATTTGCCACTGCTGCTACAGATTATCATACATGTTTTAAGAGGTTTATCATACATGCCATTCCATCTGTACTTTCATTTTATTTCTGTTATCTATAATTCTAAACAGATATTGGTTGTGTTAGCACAGTCTCTGTAGAAACAGCCCCAAACATTTCACTGCTTGTACCTGTATTGAGTAAGTGACAAATAAATCCCTATTGATTCTTGTTCAGATTAGTTCCAGAGTTCTCTTTGAAAATGTCACACATTTTGAAATGGCTCCACATCCATTACCTGATAGAAGAGAGTTTCAGATTTTCATGGAACTTGGTAGAAATGATCTCTAGGCTGCCCTATAAAAATGGCTCAAGGTCACAATCATAGTCACAGTCAATGTTACATCAGTCATATCTCAGGAACGGAGAGAGACACAGAACGAGATGTTGGTGTGTGCCTTATAATGGTATTGAAATTTTATACTGATGTCAAACTGGGAAACTGAAATAGAAGCAAGGCTTGTCCATAGCCATGTCTGTTTTGTGGGAGTATCCACACATATCTATCAATAACTGGTCAACGCAACAGTACTGTATACACAGAAGATGCTTTAAAACTTCCTGATGATATTCTGTGGCACTTCCTGGGACTTGCATCCTCTTCCAAAAAGCCAATGAGTAGGTTTGATTTATTATGGAGTCATAAGGAGGTGACATCAATAGAACTTTTTAAAAGGTATTTTATTTAATTTGATAGGTGAAGTCACAGCAGTAGATTGGCTAATTTCAGCATGCAACCAAGTGTAAAATGTAGCATTACGACGCCATCAAGGCCTGCCAAAATACATTTTTGACGACAAAATCAACTGTAGATTTAGTCGACTAAAATCGTATTATATTTAGTCGACTAAAACTACACTAAAACAAACATTTAAGGTGAATAAAATATGACTAAAACTAAATTAAATGTTATTCAAAAGACTATGACTAAAACGAAATAAAAACAACAACAGGTAACCTCAGTCTGTGATATTAATCTACATTTTTTTGTGTTAAATTGTGACTGTAGCCTGAATGATCAGCGGCCAATTGTAAGCAAGAACAGATTGTTATAATTGTAAGTAAGTAATAGTAAGTGCCACGGCAAATAGCTGTCTCATGTCTGGCTTAGCGGAGAGTGTGGCGTTGTAGAGGGGGTCTCCCTGAACGCGTGCGTATGTCACACGTGCCGCCGCAAATAGCTGTCTCGTGTCCAGCGCCCAATTTGTGAAGTCTATGCACTAAAAATGGCTGTTTTCTGCCCCCTGAGCTCACTGGACGGCCCGCCACTTTTCCAAATACACCTGTCTGGCTTAGCGGAGAGTGTGGCGTTGTAGAGGGGGTCTCCCTGAACGCGTGCGTATGTCACACGTGCCGCCACAAATAGCTGTCTCGTGTCCAGCGCCCAATTTGTGAAGTCTATGCACTAAAAATGGCTGTTTTCTGCCCCCTGACCTCACTGGACGGCCCGCCACTTTTCCAAATACACCTGTCTGGCTTAGCGGAGAGTGTGGCGTTGTAGAGGGGGTCTCCCTGAACGCGTGCGTATGTCACAAGTGCCGCCACAAATAGCTGTCTCGTGTCCAGCGCCCAATTTGTGAAGTCTATGCACTAAAAATGGCTGTTTTCTGACCCCTGACCTCACTGGACGGCCCCGCCATTTTTCCAAATACACCTGTCTGGCTTAGCGGAGAGTGTGGCGTTGTAGAGGGGGTCTCCCTGAACGCGTGCGTATGTCACAAGTGCCGCCACAAATAGCTGTCTCGTGTCCAGCGCCCAATTTGTGAAGTCTATGCACTAAAAATGGCTGTTTTCTGACCCCTGACCTCACTGGACGGCCCGCCACTTTTCCAAATACACCTGTCTGGCTTAGCGGAGAGTGTGGCGTTGTAGAGGGGGTCTCCCTGAACGCGTGCGTATGTCACAAGTGCCGCCACAAATACCTGTCTCGTGTCCAGCGCCCAATTTGTGAAGTCTATGCACTAAAAATGGCTGTTTTCTGACCCCTGACCTCACTGGACGGCCCGCCACTTTTCCAAATACACCTGTCTGGCTTAGCGGAGAGTGTGGCGTTGTAGAGGGGGTCTCCCTGAACGCGTGCGTATGTCACAAGTGCCGCCACAAATTCCTGTCTCGTGTCCAGCGCCCAATTTGTGAAGTCTATGCACTAAAAATGGCTGTTTTCTGACCCCTGACCTCACTGGACGGCCCGCCACTTTTCCAAATACACCTGTCTGGCTTAGCGGAGAGTGTGGCGTTGTAGAGGGGGTCTCCCTGAACGCGTGCGTATGTCACAAGTGCCGCCACAAATAGCTGTCTCGTGTCCAGCGCCCAATTTGTGAAGTCTATGCACTAAAAATGGCTGTTTTCTGACCCCTGACCTCACTGGACGGCCCACCATTTTTCCAAATACACCTGTCTGGCTTAGCGGAGAGTGTGGCGTTGTAGAGGGGGTCTCCCTGAACGCGTGCGTATGTCACAAGTGCCGCCACAAATAGCTGTCTCGTGTCCAGCGCCCAATTTGTGAAGTCTATGCACTAAAAATGGCTGTTTTCTGCCCCCTGACCTCACTGGACGGCCCGCCACTTTTCCAAATACACCTGTCTGGCTTAGCGGAGAGTGTGGCGTCGTAGAGGGGGTCTCCCTGAACGCGTGCGTATGTCACAAGTGCCGCCACAAATAGCTGTCTCGTGTCCAGCGCCCAATTTGTGAAGTCTATGCACTAAAAATGGCTGTTTTCTGCCCCCTGACCTCACTGGACGGCCCGCCACTTTTCCAAATACACCTGTCTGGCTTAGCGGAGAGTGTGGCGTTGTAGAGGGGGTCTCCCTGAACGCGTGCGTATGTCACAAGTGCTGCCACAAATAGCTGTCTCGTGTCCAGCGCCCAATTTGTGAAGTCTATGCACTAAAAATGGCTGTTTTCTGCCCCCTGACCTCACTGGACGGCCCGCCACTTTTCCAAATACACCTGTCTGGCTTAGCGGAGAGTGTGGCGTTGTAGAGGGGGTCTCCCTGAACGCGTGCGTATGTCACAAGTGCCGCCACAAATAGCTGTCTCGTGTCCAGCGCCCAATTTGTGAAGTCTATGCACTAAAAATGGCTGTTTTCTGACCCCTGACCTCACTGGACGGCCCGCCACTTTTCCAAATACACCTGTCTGGCTTAGCGGAGAGTGTGGCGTCGTAGAGGGGGTCTCCCTGAACGCGTGCGTATGTCACAAGTGCCGCCACAAATAGCTGTCTCGTGTCCAGCGCCCAATTTGTGAAGTCTATGCACTAAAAATGGCTGTTTTCTGCCCCCTGACCTCACTGGACGGCCCGCCACTTTTCCAAATACACCTGTCTGGCTTAGCGGAGAGTGTGGCGTTGTAGAGGGGGTCTCCCTGAACGCGTGCGTATGTCACAAGTGCTGCCACAAATAGCTGTCTCGTGTCCAGCGCCCAATTTGTGAAGTCTATGCACTAAAAATGGCTGTTTTCTGACCCCTGACCTCACTGGACGGCCCGCCATTTTTCCAAATACACCTGTCTGGCTTAGCGGAGAGTGTGGCGTTGTAGAGGGGGTCTCCCTGAACGTGTGCGTATGTCAAAAGTGCTGGCGCCAACAGCCGTCTCCTGTCCAGTGTCCAGTATTGTCTGAAATTGGCACTTTTCTTACGTCAGGCCGCACTGGGCGGCCTGCCACTTTCTTTTTTTTTTTACAAATTATCTCTCAAATGTTCACCAATATTCTCTACTGGTCTGTATCCATTTTCTATCAAGTTTAGGGGCGCTCAGTTATGGAGAAGTACACACACACACACACACACACACACACACACACACACACACACACACACACACACACACACACACACACACACACACACACTAAAAATGTACTAATATTTCTCTATCTTTTTTTATGCTGTGTTTCCATGTTGTATATATGTTGTTAAATAATATAAATTTGTAATATTTTTTTTCTGATTACTTTTGTATTTGTATTGTATTTTAGTTTTTAAATACGTGAGATCAACTTTATAAACCCCAAATTCTTCTCTTTTTTTTTTATCTCGCTTGCACTATCTACTATTATTATTTGTAGCATATTTTGTGGTCTCTTTTATCATTGTTTATTTGCTTCTGCAATAAACAATATTATATCATCATCATTTTCCAAGAGTGACCTGGCCTAGAGTCATCATTATTACAACAATGGACAAACAATACAAAAACAATACATATATGTAACACACACAAATCAATATCCAGTTAAAGTGCAAAACAGTGCTAAGTGCACATTTAATGGGGGTCAATAGCCAATTTCAAACTGGAACAACCTGGCACTTAGAAGTGATCTAGTATAAGCCATTTAAAAAGACATAATGTACATCATAAATGTATTTTTTAAATACAATTGTGTCTTTCTTTTTTAAACTTGCCACTTAGAAGTGTTTTAGTATGAGCCATTTAAAAGGCATACATCATAAATGTATTTTTAAATTAGATTTGTGTCTTTTAAAAAACATAAAAAATGTACGCTCTTATTTTGAAGGCAACCGGAACCCTTATTTCTGCTAGCTCGAAAACCGGAAGTCCAATTTCTGCTGACGGAACGGAGCTCAACAACAGTCAGTCAACCAACACACCATGTTGTTTTCACTACTGCATTGTGGGTATGTTCTTCTTCTGACGAACACTTTGTCTAGACGCCAGTTGGTGTATTGCTGCCTCCTAATGTTGGTCTCGGGTACTGTCCATTGTTTATATACAGTAATTGACCTGTAGACAAGAGAACATCCATCTAGGAGTAAAGCAGTTCATCATTATCAGACTAATCGCTTTAATCGATTACAAATGACAATCGATAAGTAATCGACTAATAATGAATCCCTCTTTTGGGCATGTCATTATAGTTGAAAGTCTTACAAGGAAGTAGAAAAACTTAAAAACTGAAAATAGCAGATCTACAAGATCACAGCACACTACGGATACAATTTGAGCTTGTAGATCAGCTATTTTCATTAGTCTTGCATGACACTGTTGTGTGTAAAATGGGGCTAAAGTCATAAATCTATTCGAGATATATATATATAATATATATATATATATATATATATATATATATATATATATATATATATATATATATATATACACACACACACACACACACACACACACACACACACACACACACACACACACACACACACACACACACACACACACACACACACACACACACACATATACTGTACACTAATTCAGGGGTCTTCAACCAGGCCAAGGACCCCTTGGCTGAGACAGAGATGAGACAGAGATGAAGCAGGGACCCCCCAGTACATATTGCATAAAATTGTGTTTCAGATTAAACCTTTTTTGTTTACTTGGTCTGCTCTTTTTTCCCTCTACACCTACACCTCTTTCCAAAAAAATTGCCGATCTACAAGCTCACAACGCCTCGCGCTTGTAGATCTGCTATTTTTGGCTAAAGTTCACCTCAGAAAAGGGATGCTAGGGTTCAAATGGTTAAGGTAAAAAAAAATCATATCACACAAAGATTTGGCGGACCCCCTGTAGTAACTCTGAGGACCCCCTAGGGGTCCCGGACCCCCTATTGAAGACCCCTGCACTACTTTAATCTTTAGAATAATCGCTAATAAAGTCATGGATAGTTGCAGCCCTACATCCATCACAGCTTTCATCAGTGCACATTGATGCTGCACAGGTCTTATCACGTCTCATAGAAATGCAGGATACAACATGTGCCAACATACCATGTTACCTGATACAATAGTATTGTGTCAATATTATTTTCAAATCATGAGAATATATCAATTGTAGAATAATCCATTATTATGATGTAACGGTGGCGTTTGTATTGGCATGTTACCTGCACGTGTGGCCTTCTAGCGCCTTCCTGTGTCTTATTTCAGAATGTTTCACGATATTCAGCCGTAATAAGCACAAACATATGCAATTCTAAGAAGCTACAGCTGTGACTACACTGTTGAAACCAGGGGACTTTGTACATGTCACATGAGAGTGTTGAGAGAGTTGATTGATTAGATCAGATAAGGACAGTAGCCACTGTTAAAGAACAGTGCTGGAGACTGAGTTGCATCATCTAAGACAGTGGTTTTCAACCTTTTTCGCGTCAAGGACCCCCAAATGGACACATATTAGCCCACGGACCCCCATTTGAAAAGATATGCCAGGGACTCAACCATTTAGATTTCTTGGGGTTCCCAATCTACACTGTAGCATCATTATCAGTGTTCATTTAACTCTGAGTGTACAAATGGACCCGTTAGGGTCCATTTGGTTCCATTTGTACACTCTCAGAGTTACAGACATATAAGGGTCCATTTGGTTCCTAATTATTAATTTGACTGGGGACCCCCTGGAACCCCCTCAAGGAACACTGGTGGTCCACGGACCACTGGTTGAAAACCACTCTAAGACAGTAACAAGTCAACAGATTCTGCTGATTAACAAGATTAATGTATGTGTTTCTGATATGTTTTAGTTTTGTGTGTACATTTTATGTCAGTAATTTGTTGTGGTGTTGTTGTTTATGTTTCCTTTCCTTGGTTTATAACCTATTGGCCCAGAAGTATTAGTATGTTTGTATTGCATTGTTAGTAACCAATCAAAGACACGGGTCTGAGTTGTGTTCGCTAAACTCGGTTGCTCCAATACCCTTTTCAAGGGGAGATCTATTTAGTTGCATTGCTTGTGTGACTGGCTAGATAATTGAACATCAATAATTATATATATGCATATATATTCAGATATATTCAGACCACATTGGCACGTAGTAAGTTATTTTGTAGCATAAACATTCTTTATATGAAGTCAGAAAAGAAAAACTGTTCTACCATGTAAATGAATAACATCACCTTAATGTGTAGTAGCCTACATGTGTGGCCGGATACAACAAACACCTTTCTTTTCAAAATGTAATCATTGCATTTTTTTTTCTTCATATGACAGTACTAGAGAATTATAGCTACAACATTGGTTAATTGCTTATTTATGTGAATGAAAGACAAGGATGTTTTTCTTTGAACAGATTATTTTAGCAATGTTATTCTGCTTTTTAGAAAAACGTGCGCGACAGAACAGCCTTGGCCAGACTGGGCTATATATGAATATAATAGCATGCTGTAGCTAAATCTACATTTTTAACTATATTACAAAGGGTTAACAAAAGGGTGTAAAGATTTGGACAACAGGAGCCCCATTACTTTCTACAGACCGTTTTGAAGCCACTTTTTCTGCAAATTCAAATCCGCCATCTATGAACTTCCGGAAACTGAAAACTGCTATTGGCTGCAACCGCATCTTCACTCGGTAGAACCAGTACTAGCCTTGGAAACATACCCTACTTTATCATTAATTAATTTAAAAAAATGAATGGGACAATAATTTATGCATATCATGCTAATTAAAATAAGACTTTAAACTAGCGACTGAAAGCATAAAGTGTTTATGACAATGTAAATGGTAAATGATGCATTTATATAGCGCCTTTATCCAAAGTGCTTTACAATGATGTGCATTACATTCACCCATTCACACACATTCATACACCGATGGCGGAGGAAACCATGCAAGGCACCAACCTGCTCATCGGGAGCAATTAGGGGTTCTGTAATCTGAGTTCCCAGAAGTTTTCGCCAGCTCTCGCATACAAACGGGAGGGGCGAGGAACTTCTGGGCCAGAGCCCTGGTATTTGTGGGCGGGATGTAGCTTACGCTCAGAATCTGAGCGGACACGCCTCTTACCGGTCTGAGAGCTGTGCAACTCGTCTAAACAGTCCGACGAGAGACAAACAGCAGTACACAACAATGGCGGCCGCATTTTCTCAAGGAGAAATTGCTTCCCGTCGCTCCTATTTACATGCAACACCCACTGCATGTGGATCCCGCCCCCTTTTCTTCATTGGCTGTTGATTTGAATCAGAACGCAGTGGCCACGCCCCTGCTGTCCAGGCTCTGAGGCGACGTCTCCCAGACTAGATGTTCTGTGTCTTGCTCAAGGACATTTCGACACTAACTCTGGGGGAGCCCGGGATCGAACTGGAAACCTTGCAGTTCCCAAGCGGCCGCTCTACCTCCTGAGCCACTGCCGCCCCATGTGTATACACAATGTGTATTAAGGTAATTACATTACATTACAGTCATTTAGCAGACGCTTTTATCCAAAGCGACTTACAGTAAGTGCATTCAACATAGGTAGGGAACGAAAACTACTAATCACCAGAAGTCTTAAGTGCATTTTCTGCAAAAACAAGCAACCAAGAGTATACCTAGCGCTAAGGTAAAAGTGCAACTGGGTAATGAAGGTAATGAAATCAAGTGTAGAGTCCGGCCAAAAACCCATTCCCTTGAATAGAGTTATTGCTTCTGCAGCCAGCAGGGGGGAAATCACGGGGTAAATAGCTAAACTAGCGGCCATTCATATAAACTGTCACTTCCTATATGGTTTCAATTTACAAACCGGATGCTTGCCGCCTGGAACAATCACAGAAGTCTCCTATTGCCTGCAGCTGCGCGAGCAGACAGTCTCTGTTGCCATGGTCCTGAGGTGCGCTACCTCCGTGCTAATTACAGCGAGAATCGCTATTATTGTTTACACAACAGAAACGAAGTATATATTTCAAGAGGGCGAGATCACAGTAAATATCCTAAGCCTTCTTCCTCGACACTGGGAGGAAAACAACATCTGAAAGTTAGTTGAATACATTTTCACTAGTGAGTGCCGTGACAAAAACAATTGTATTTCAGTGATCGTTGAGTGCCTGCATCGAAAATCGTACTTGAAATATGATTGACCGTGCAGGTCTAGTTTACAGTGGAAAAGTTCTTTTCTCCAGTGTGTATACGCTGGTGTCTCTTCAGGACAGCTGATTGATTGAAACTCTTGTTACAATGTTTACAGTGGAAAGGTCTTTCTCCAGTGTGGATACGCTGGTGTCTATTTAGGTCAGCTGACTGATTGAAACTCTTGTCACAATGTTTACAGTGGAAAGGTTTTTCTTCAGTGTGGATACGCTGGTGTCTCTTCAGGACAGCTGACTGATTGAAACTCTTGTCACAACATTTACAGTGGAAAGGTTTTTCTCCTGTGTGGATACGTTGGTGTGCCTTTAGATGACTTAAAACACTGAAACTCTTGTTACACTGTTTACAGTGGAAAGGTTTTTCTCCAGTGTGGACACGCTGGTGTCTCTTCAGGGCAGCTGACTGATTGAAACTCTTGTCACAATGTTTACAGTGGAAAGGTTTTTCCCCAGTGTGGATACGATGATGTCTATTCAGGTCAGCTGAGTGATTGAAACTCTTGTCACAATGTTTACAGATGTGGGCTTTCTTTCCTGTGAAAGTCAGCTGGCGTTTGTTGTGGCTCCTCTTGATGTGTTTATGGAGGAAGACCTGAGACGTGAAGGCGTATGGACACTCAGAACAAGAGAAGACGTGAGTCTGGGAAGACTGGGACATCACTCCTGAGTCAGAAACAGAGAGAGAGAGAGAAAGAGAGATGGGGGAAGAGGTGGGAAGAAGTTAAAAATGGTGATATACAACTTGCAAAGCCTCCATCTTTTCCATTGTCTATAATTTGTTCCTCCCTGAGCTAAACAAAACCTGTAGCCTATAATAGCCTACCTGGTGCTGAATATATGATTTAGTTTGCTCCCGTTTCTAAATACCTCAATTAATTGTAAACTTTCTCTCTCTCTCCATTTTCTATTGATCTAATTACCCGGTATATGAAATGTATATTTACTTGGTCATTTGATTGTTTTGAGGTCTCCTCCATCTGCTGTCATTGAGTAGGCTAGAAAAATAATGACACCAGCTGACTGTTCTTAAAAGTTGATAAGAGTGATGGATGGTGAGACAGGGGGAAGCGTTACAGTTTTCTGACCGCAGCCACTTTGTTAATACGCTTATGTGATACTGAGGAATAAATGTGATTGATCGATGTGACTTGGATCTCTGCGATTAGCCTACACTCCCTAAACAAGAACAGTGACTTTAGTTTTCGATTGTTGGAAAAGCCACAAGTTACAACATTAGTTAAACTCAAAAGACTAAAGGATGTGCAGGTGGATTTATCTACATTTCATTGTTGATAGGCCTATTAGTCAACTACTGTCTGCCTACTACAATATGGCTTGGAAACAGTGATGGCACTGAACATGAAATTGGATTTGGACCTGCACTGCTACCGAGGGGGCCGTGAGTATTAACAACCGTACATTATGAATGAAATGCTGCGCTGATCCACAACATTCTCTCTACTCTGACTAACCTCCACGGGTCTCCTCCCAATCATCACTGTCTTCAGTGACTTCAGTGTCAGATTCAAGTTTAACTTCAATTTCAGAACAGTGTGAAGAGATGTCTTCATCATCATCTTCACTTTTCACTGCTAGTAATGTCAACATTGACCCATCAGCCTCTTCTGGTCTTTGAAGTATCTCCTCCTGTTCCTCTTTAATGTGAGGAGGCTCTGGTTCCTCCTGGAGCAGACTGGGGCTCCTCTCCTGTTCAGGAGAATCCTCCTCTTTACACACAACCACGTGCAGGATGTCTAGGAGCAGAAAACATGATATTCAACACTAAAATGTAAATACAATTTTCCTTCGTCCATTTATCCTTTAGCCACAAAATTAGCCACATCGCCTACTTAGATCGACCACACAGTTACTAACTACAGGTTATTACAGGTGTTTCTGGAAAAATCAGGCTTCAAGGTTTTAGTAAGATTTTAGGAAAATATATTAAAACTATTGCAATTTATACATTTAGTTACTTTACCCAGCAAATGAGTAATGGTTTCCAGCAAATATCGAATTTGAATGATTACATTAATATAAATATTAAAACATTATTACACATAATGGTTGAATGTTTACTTGGTCTGCTCTTTTTTCGCTCTACACCAAACCTCTTTGCCAAAAAATAGCAGATCGACAAGCTCACAATGCCTCGCGGCGTCGATCTGCTATTTTTTGGCTAACGTTTTCCTCAGAAAAAGGGATGCTAGGGTTCAAGTGGTTAAGGTAAAAAAATATATATCATATCACACAAAGATTTGGCGGACCCCCTTGTAGTAACTCTGAGGACCCCCTAGGGGTCCCGGACCCCCTGTTGAAGACCCCTGGACTAGGCTGTATATATTTTTTTACCGTAAGCAAATACATATTTTTAAAATCAACAAAATCATTTTATTACGTTTTGTGTCAATTAAGTAATTGCTTGTAATAAGCAGCATAATGAATAGTGAGCAGGTCATTGTTTATAAATAAACCTCTTCAGGGTGATTAGACGCTCCGCCTCGTGTCGGGGTCAAACCCCCCTGTCGCGTTTTATTCCTCAACAATGACTTGCCATAGTTGCCAACCATTCATGATTCCTTGAATATTACTTGAAGAGTTCTGCTTTGAGAGTAAATTAGACCGTAGGCCAAGCAGTATAGATCAGTGGTTTTCAACCCTTTTCATGTCAAGGACCCCCAAATTGACACTTATTAGCCTGCGGACCACCCATTTGAAAAGATATACCAGGGACCCCCATAAGAGAAGATTTTTACGACTCTAGCAGTGATTCTCAACCATTTTCATTTCAAGGACCCTCAGTTTGACACGCATTAGGGCTTCAGAGCCCCATTTAATGGCATTTCTATCTCTAGGACCCTAATTTATATTGATAAATCAATGTTAATTTAACTCAGAGAGTGTACAAATGGAACCAAATGGACCCCATTTGTTTCCATTTGTACCCTCTCTGAGTTACAGGCACATAAGACCCTTATGATAAGGGTCCATTTGGTTCCTAAATATCTATCATTTAGCTGGGGACCACCTGGAACCCCCTCAAGGACCACTGGTGGTCCCCGGACCACTGGTTGAGAACCCCTGGTATAGAACATGGTCTGTCTGTCTGTCTGTATGTACATTATGTTTGCCAGGAGTTCGACCAGACCAATTTTGTCTCTGCACACTGCAGAACTAAAATTGGATCAGCGCCGAGGCAGAAAAACATAGGCTACCACGATGGCAATGCAGCTGGTTGTGTTTTACATCATGTATGTGACCTCATCATACGTCGAGTGCACCTTCACAGGAGTGAAAGAGCACATGAAACTTACTGAGGTGTGGGTGGTCTTCAGGTTCCTCCTGTTTAACAGAAATATCCCTGGATGAGTCTGGAGAGTTCATCTTCACCTGCAGTCTGGACTCCACACACTGGTCTGAAATGAAGCAATTGAATAAGGACTTTAATAACTGGAGACCCAGTGGTGTCAAGAATAATAATATTTGAAGAAGGTAAAGACAAAAGCCCAATTCTCCAACATATGTACCTTGGGTGCCCAATGATGATGTAACTGGTAGGCAGGTTTCTGAAGTGTCCACAGCCCTCCTATGAGTCGGGAAAAAATTGTATCATTTTATCATGAGCATTAGTGAGGACCAGTGTTGCTCACTAATGCGCTACGAGCTTGTAGATCTGCTATTTTTGAAACATAATTCGTGAAAATCTTTAATTACATATATATTTTTTAAGTCAAATCTTTGCTTCTGGGGATTCTACAAATGTCTTCTAAATCCTTAATTATTATTTTTTTCGCCTCTTTTTTACTTATGTTGCTATAATATCAGTGGTTCCCAAACTTTTTCCATGCCAAGGACCCCCAAAATGATTTGTATTTGGCCGCAGACCCCCACCTCAAAATATGTTGTTCCAGGGACCCCTCAGAATTAAAGATTTGAGTTACAAATGTTTGCTTTAAAAGAATAAATATACATTCAAAGATTTGCACACAGTTTTTGAATAGGGAAAGTTTAAAATAATGGTTAAAGTGATTAAAATCTAAAATGACAGATGAGTTTCCTGGTCTTAATGTCTTAATGTGTCTGCAACCACGCATGAATGCTTATATGTCCTGCCTGGCAGCTCACCACCAATTATACCCTCAACTCTTCCAAATATACCACCACCACCAGTGCTGCCAGATTCTGTGAGAGAAACAAGCAACCAGGTCTAGGAAAACCAGCCCAAAAGAAGCGACTAATATGGGTCACATGAGCACTTTAACATATACATCAGCTATTTGAAAATAGCAGATCTACAAGCTTACAACGCGACGCGACGCGTTGTGAGCTTGTAGATCGCCTATTTTCTATAATAAGCAGATCTGGCAACCCTGACCACTACCCCGATGCACAGAGTGATTACTATAGGGATAGACTTTGATGTGACATGAGTTGTAGAAATGGTTTGACCCATTAAGATCGGCAACACATCCGTGTAACTACTTTATCCATATTTTACACTTAAGCTGTTCAAAAATAGCAGATATACAAGCTCATAGTGCGGCAAGAGCTTGTAGATCTGCTAATTTTTGGGGGTTTAAAAATCATGAACATTTGAACAAATCTTTGGATATATATATATTTTTAAAGCGAACATTTTTAACCTCAAATCTTTGCTTCTGTATTCTAAATCCTAACAGTTAAAAAAAAAAGTTACTATATATATGTCGCTATATATTCAGTGGTTCTCAAACTTTTTTCATGTCAAGGACCCCTAAAATTAAATGTATTTAGCCAAGGACCCCCATCTCAAAATATTTTGTTCCAGGGACCCCCAGAAGCAAAGATTTGAGTTGAAAGTGTATATATATATATATATATATATATATATATATATATATATATATATATATATTCAAAGATTTGCACACATTTTCACGATTTTCCCCCTCGAAAATAGCAGATGCCTCAAAGCCAAACAGAAATTAAGTTTATTCATAATGTTCCAATCAATGTAGCCAAAAATACAATGAAATTGTTAATCGCAATTATGTGTGACAATTAATCGTCAACTTAAATTTGTAATTGTGACAGCCCTACATACATTACCTGGATGTGTCATTCTAGGCCTGACACACTACAGCATGATACATGTTTAGTTGGTAAGGATTCAATGTCTGGTGCATGAAGACATGGAGCTCTAACTTCACTTGACAATCACATTAACATTACTGTGGACAGAGTAAAGATCCTACTGGTTTTAAATTACAAGATACGTTTAGACCTCATTGCTTATATGGAGTTTAACTAGCTCTCTGATCCAGAGCTAAGATGCACCTGGAGTGACTTTAATAATAGCGACAACATCAACAACATGCAACAAAACAATTCATAGCCTAAATGTTTTGCTGCTGCTAAGAGTTGCTGGTTGTGTTGATGATCACATTTTTACAAAAACCTATAGCAGCTAAGAGTAATTAGATTAACGTTCCTTCTTAAATTCATCAAATAAAGATGCAGATGCCCTGAATCATGACAGTCATAGAACTTGTTGGTTTGAGAATGTTTTGCATTTACAACCCGTACATCAACATTAACGTTCAAATTTCAAATATAAAGTGCTGACCCCACGACCACAAATGTAACAAGTTAAAGCGCCTGGGTCTAAGTACCCGTATCTTCCGTGTTGTTCAATAAAAAGCATTTTAATCCGATCGGTGGCAATTTTCTCCGAATTTTCTCCATTGCTTTCAACTTCGCGCCCCTATCGGTTGAGAGGTGTATTGCACTCTGATACAGTATACAAAAATGTATGAAAATGGCCTCCGCTCGGATTAAAATGCTTTTTATTGACCAATACGGAAGATACGGATACTTAAACCCAGGCGCTTTAACTTGTTACATCCGTGGCTTTGGGATCAGCACTTTATATTTGAAATCTGAACATTTATGTAGATGTACTGGTTGTAAATGTAAAACATTCTCAAAACAGGAACAAGTGGTTCCATGACGCTTGTGAAAGACGAGCGTCATGTGAACCATGGCTAAGATGCATGAGTTGATCTTTACCTGCTGTTTCAGTGGTTGAGCTGCTAACAAACGCCCTGCTGCTGCTTGACGACGGTCGACGACACTGCTTAAAAACGACACGTTTTCGTTTTATTTGTATTTTCAAGTGTCAACAACAGTCAGTCAACACACCATGTTGTTTTCACTACTGCATTGTGGGTAGCAGCTTGTTCTACTGGCAACCACTTTGTCTAGACGCCAGTTATGCGTATAGACTGATGCCCCCTACTGTTGGTCTCGGGTACTGTCCATTGTTTATATACAGTAACAGTACTATGTGACCTTCCTGACCTGTAGACAAAGAGAACATCCATCTAGGAGTAAAACAATTAATCAAACTAATCAATTAAACCGATTACCAAAAAAAAAAAAATACAAATATAAATAATCAATAATTAAATGAATGAATCCATTACTAATCCCCATCTTGGGCATGTAATTCTACGCAAAGCTTACATAAAAACACATTAAAAAAATATAATTCATCACTATGCAATACATTTAGAACTTGTAGATGAGCTACTTTCACTAGTCTCACACAACACTGGTGTGTGACAAGGTATAAAATAATTGATGCAGGATGCACAACATATACCAACATACATTGCTACAGGATACAATAGTATTGTGTTAACCATATCATTTTGTAAATATATCAATTATCTATGACATATGCAGGCTGTATGATATATTCTCACTGTGACACAGTAAGAATGTCACACGTTATTTTGTAGCAGAAATATTCTTTAATGAAGTAATTTCACAGAGGAAACCACTACATTAAATCCTAACACCAAACTGTAAAATTATAGAAAAACTGTTCTACCATATAAATGAATAACATAAAAAAAAAAAATTGCAATTCATATGTGGCCGGACCAAAAAAATGACAAAAAAACACCTCTTTTCTAAATTGTATTATTGCATTTTTATTTTTTTTAATTTCATGACAATTAGAGAATAATAGCTATAAAATGGGATATTTGCTTATTCAGATTATCTCGGTAGTCCGCAACTCTTTTTTTAAAATATAATTCAAGCTATTTGATTTCCTAAGAGATGTGAAGAATCAGTTCAGTTCAGTAGAGAAAAACATTTTACCGGCATAGACTCTTTAACAAACATAAAGACATGTCTCTCTCCCGAAGAGCTAGAGGGAGTAATTAATGTATTCATTTCTTCAAGGCTCAATTTCACATATATATTCAGTTCTGACGTTTAGGTGATTGAAAGACGAGGATTTAAGGAAACAGAATTTGTGATTGAGTCATTTCTTTTACCAGATTATCTCCGTGATTTTCTGAAAAGCACTGATGAGTGTGTCATAACAGCCTTGGTCGGACTGGGCTACATATAAATATAATGGCATGCTCTAGCTACATAAACATATATCTACATGTTTGACTATATTACAAAGGGTTAAATGGTTCAAGGAAATCGGTGTAAGGATTTAAAAGAAAAAAAAGAGCTAGGGGAACTCCAAAGATGAGTCCTAATGGAGGCCTGTTGACAAGAACAGTATTTATATTCATAATATTTTGCTTGGCAACCACCTCCCTACCAACATACAGATGTTTGATTTGATATTCCGAGTGAGCTAATTTACAGTGAAAATATTGTTTCCCCCTTGGTGTAAATACGCTGAAACTCTTGTTACATTGTTTACACTGGTTTCTCTGTGTGGACACGCTGGTGTGCCTTCAGAGCAGTCGACTGACTTAAACACTAATAACAAGTAAGACGCGCGAACGCTGGAAGTGAACGCAGCTCGAAAATATTGTGTATTTACGGACTGTGTGTGTGTGTGTGTGTGTGTGTGTGTGTGTGTGTGTGTGTGTTTTGACTGTACTCTGGCGCACTCTGTTGGTTGCACACAGGCAGTGCAGGCAGTGCACACATACTGCACACACACACACAGACAGAGACACAAGCCGAGCAGAGTTTCATAGTATGCTCCACTTGGGCGGAGGCCCGCGTTCGCCACAATGTTTACAGAGGAATGTTTTTTCTCCAGTGTGGACATGCTGGTGTCTATTCAGGACACTGTTAATATTTCGGACATGATATTTTATGTCATATTTCTCGTTTATTCCACAATTTAGTCGTCTTGCCAACTCCCAGTTTCCCCTACTCGTCCGAGGCATTGTGTTTAAAGCTGACTAATCTCCACTGGCCTCCTCCAGATCATCACTGTCTTCAGTGACTGAGTCTGATTCAAGTTCAACTTCAAAACAGTGTGATGAGATGTCTTCATCATCATCTTCACTTTTCACTGCTAGTAATGTCAACATTGACCCATCAGACTCCTCTGGTCTTTGAAGTAGCTCCTCCTGTTCCTCTTCAATCTGTGGAATCTCTGGTTCCTCCTGGAGCAGACTGGGGCTCCTCTCCTGTTCAGGCGAAACCTCCTGGATGTCTAGGAGCAGAAAAATAACATGATAGTCAGCACTAGATTCTTAGTTGTTTCTATTTTCTCATTTATTCCCAGTTTCTTTAAGAAAAGAAACGTTGATGGTATCATTTCTATCTTACTTAGGTAAGTGTGCAGGTGCCTGCTGATTACCCCTAAGTAGCCTGTGTTCACCTGTGCACTATATTTTGCCCTAAAATGAATACATTTTAATTGATACTTTATACAAGCCGTATTCATATCAATAACATTTTGCCTCTCTAACCACCTCCCTGCCAACAAAGAGCTGTTTACTTATTTTAAGTGGAAAGTTTTTACCCTTGGTGTGAATACTCTGATGTCTTTTCAAAGTACGTAACTGACTGAAGCCCATGTCACCATGTTTATTCTGGGAGTGTTGAAAAACAAGCTGGTGCTTCTTCAGAGCATTTGCCCGAGTGAAACTCTTGTTACACTGGTTACAGTGGAAAGGTTTTTCTCCGGTGTGGATATACTGGTGCATCTTCAGTTCAAATGACCGACAGAAACCTTTGTCACAATATATACAGAGGAAAGGTTTTTCTCCGGTGTGGATACGCTGGTGTATCGTCAGGTCACTTGATCGACTGAAACCTTTGTCACACTGTTCACAGTGAAAAGGTTTTGCTCCGGTGTGCATGTTCTGGTGTGACTTCAGGTCATTTGACTGACTGAAACTCTTGTCACAATCTTTACAGTGGTAAGGTTTTTCTCCAGTGTGGATACGCTGGTGTGTCTTCAGTCCATATGAACTACTGAAACTCTTGTCACAATGTTTACAGTGGTAAGGTTTATCACCAGTGTGGACCCACTGGTGTCTCTTGAGGTTAGCCGATCGATTGAATCTCTTGTCACAGTGTTCACACTGTAAAGTTTTTTCTCCAGTGTGGACATGCTGGTGTCTATTCAGGTCATTTGACTGACTGAAACTCTTGTCACAATGTTTACAGTGGAAAGGCTTTTCTCCAGTGTGAACATGCAGGTGTGTCTTCAGATTACTTGACTTAGTGAAACTCTTGCCACAATGTTCACACAGGAAAGTTTTTTTTCCAGTGTGTATACGCTGGTGTATTTCCAAGGAACCTGATTCACTTAAACTCTTGTCACCGTCTTCATTGACTTCAGTGTCTGATTCAAGTTCAACTTCGACTTCAGAGCAGTGTGAAGAGACGTCTTCATCATAATCATCTTCACTTTTCGATGCTAGTGACGTCAACATTGACGCATCAGCCTCCTCTGGTCTTGGAAGTATCTCCTCCTGTTCCTTATAGATCTGTGGAGGCTCTGGTTCCTCCTGGAGCAGACTGGGGCTCCTCTTCTGTTCAGGGGAAACCTCCTCTTTACACACAACCATGTGCAGGATGTCTAGGAGCAGAAAAATAACATTAAAGTCAACACTGGATTCCTAAATTGTAAATCAAAATGTAACTAATTGTTTCTATCTTCCATGTGCATAATGATCTATCACCTAAGTAGATTGACCAAACAGCTACTAACTACAGGTTATTACAGGTTATTCTGGAAACTTAAGTTCTGAACACTTCAAAGTTTTAGCAAGATATTAGCAAAATACATGTTTTGCTATGTTTAGTTACTAATTTAACTTTAACGGGTGGCACAGTGGTAGAGTCTGGGGATTCAAATCTGATTTTGGAGTGATTTAGGCCCTAGGCCGAGCTGTCTTCTAGAATAGGGTTTGTCTGTACGCACAGAGTCTGTCAGACCAATTTAGCCTCAGCGCACCACCAAGACAGAATTGGCCATCGCCTAGACAACACCTCACAAAAATATAGGCCACCATAACGCATCTAATTGTGTTCCATCATTTGGCTATGTATCACTCATAACACGAATGGACTCTCACATGCGAGCATGCAGTGGGGCTTGACAATCATCATTATCATGAGGCATGACACAATCCAATTTCCGGATCGGATACCCCGATATCTGCCAAATAACGTGGATCGGACTGAATCGGACTGTAAAAAAAAAGTCTGATTCAAGCGCTCCGATTCAAGCAGTCCATTCCACTAGTCCACTCCCACACTTCTTTCCAGCATGCTGGATCCAGCAGCATGCATTGAAGAGCCCATGTGATCACAACAACAGTGTTTGCTAGTAGTAGACAAACTCCCACGAGAAAGAAAGAAGGCAAAAGTAATAACTGAGCACATCATCCAGTTTATCGTGCTAGATGACCAGCCCCTGTCGGTGGTGAGTAATGTCGGGTTGAAACACTTAATTGAGCACATCGAGCCTCGCTGCGACATGCCCAGCCGTAGTTACGTCACTGAAACAGCCACCCCGCAGATTCATAAAGACGTTTCTTGGCTGTGTATGTGGAGAGTGTAGATGCAATTCGTTTCACGACCGAAGCATCGCCAGCCATGAAAGCTTGAAATGTCTGGTGAAATTTGGGTCCTAATTTAAAATCTATGTTAACGGATTATTACTGCGTGGCTCTGTAAGCGGGTCTGTGAGTCTGAGAATCTGTCTGTCTGTGTGTCCAGGGCTAACCTCAAAAAACGCTGTACCGATCAGCACAAAATTCCTAGTGCACACTGCCAGTAGGCAAAGGAGGTATTTTTCATATCTGATAGAATGTGCACATTTTTCCAAATTATTAAAGTGCAGACTTAAATCTGTCAAAGGCTGTGTCATCATGCACTGAAATAGATGAAGATATACTTGTTGGGACATTTTAACGACTAAAACCACCTATACATAGTACACTAACCTTTTATACTTAGTGAACTAATACTTAGTTGACTGGAGCTTGCTCTGTACTTAAAAGACTCCTTTCCCCCTCTCCACCAAATCTCTTTACCTAAAATAGCTGATCTTCAAGCTAGAGATCTTGTAGATTAGTTAATTTCAGCAAATGTTCCCCCCAGAATAGGGATGCTAGGGTTCAAGTGGTTAAAGGAGACACACCATGAATTTAAAAAAAATATTTGATATTTAATATCATATGGTGTATGTCCCTCAAACCATTTTCAAAAGGTTTGAGCCTAAATCAACACTCAGATATACTCATCCCAAGTCAATTCTCTCAGGCTTATAAAGCACTTTCAGCTGCAATACCAAAACGTCCTGCTGGGCAGAGGGGTGCTACTGAGCAATTCTGTCTGTCAAAATACATGGGCAGAAAGTTTCGTGATGTAAGCAAACTTGCCATTTCTTAGATGGCCTGTTAAGACACGCTCATTCTGAAAATCTCTGAAATGAGAATGAATGACTGAATGTTAAAAAAATATATTTTTTGGGGTACAAGAGACACTGGGGAGCCCAAAAAATACCAAAAAAATAAAAAAAAGTGAAATTCATGGTGTGTCTCCTTTAAAGCTCAAAGCTGAGGAAAAAGCCCATTGAAGATCTGTGTTATTATTGTAAGAGCTCTACAACAGAACAGACAATATGAAAGAAAGCGAGAGCACATGACACTTACTGAGGTGTGGGTGGTCTTCAGGTTCCTCCTGTTTAATAGAAATGGCCCTGGCTGAGTCTGGAGAGTTCATCTTCACCTGCAGTCTGGACTCCACACACTGGTCTGAAATGAAGGAATTGAAAAAGGACATTAATACACTGGTCAACAGGTCTCCAGTTATTAAAGTCAAACAACATATGAACGGTGCAAAGATAATGGTATTTATATATTATTGAAGACATCCAGCTTAGCTTAAGATTACACAAGGGAAAACGTATCAAAACATGGATTCCAGCAATGCACATAATAGTATAAAGTGAATAAGGTGAAAGTAGCCCTTCTGTTATTAATGTTTCTGCAGCCATGTTATCCTTATATGTCCACCCCACCACAATATATACCCCCACCGTACCACCAATTATCGTATGGCCATTGATGGTCATGAGTTGTAGACACATCAATTATCAGGAATATTTTGAAATGTTTATATCCTTGTTTTCCTTTGTTCCTCTTTCTATCTCCGTTCTTCTTCCCTTTCCTTAAAACTACAATGGGGTTCGTACAAATAACTTGAAGAAGTGACAATGAAGCTAATTCTGAATGTTTGAATGCATTCAATCACTTATTTGCATAGGGTGCAAGCAAGTGCAGTTCATACACTGGGCTGTGAAACTTTCTTTTTCTTTCTTTGATCTTTATTTAATCAGGAAAGACCATTGAGAGAATGCTCTCCTTTTCAAGCCCTGATCACAGCATGTAAAGCCCAAAACACTTAACTTTATTTCATGTATGTATTTGGTCAGGACAGTGCACATTGATGAACACAAGACAGGTAATAAATGTACACAAGAGCGAGTGTAAATATGTCGGATTTAGCAAAAGCTACTTTCCTCCCGTATAGTCCCTAAAAAAGGAAGAAACAATACAAACATTACAATATAACAACGATACAATACAACATTAGTTAACAACAGCACTCAAGGTAGATCAACGGTTTATCAATAGACTCATATAACATTTGAATTTAGCGTGGGCCTAGTCTATAAAAAAATATTATAAGTGATTGCATGTCTGGTGATCTTTCAACCAAGCCTAGTGGAATGTCGTCATTTTAGGGGCAAGGCCACTTGGCCTTTAGTGTTGTCCATGTTCTGACGGCACAAAGGCCGAATGCCAGGGCAGGAAGGCCATCAAACAAGATTTTAGTCCATTGAAATAATGAATTGAATTTAAGGATGATTTTAAATAAAACAAAAATCTGCATTGAAATAAATAAATAAACAAATAAATAATGGTATTTACAATCTGATCCATGCTCAGCCCTGCACCAATCATAGTTACTGGATTGGTTTAAAGATGGAGAGTTAAGAATTCAGAATCTCAACAAAAGACACTGGAGTCTACATCAGGGGTCTTCAACGTTTTCAGGCCAAGGACCCCCTTGCTGAGAGAGGGATGAAGCAGGGACCCCCTCTATATTGTATAAAATTGTGTTTCAGATTATACTTTTTCGTTTACTTGGTCTGCTCATTTTTCCCTCTACACCTCTTTGCCAAAAATAGCCGATCTACAAGCTCACAACGCCTCGCAGCGCGAGCCGTTGTGCTTACCTCATGGCCACGGATGTAACAAGTTGAAACGGGCGGGTCTAGGTACCCGTATCTTCCGTATTGTTCAATAAAAAGCATTTTAATCCGATCGGTGGCCATTTAAAAAAAAAAAATTCCCATGCTTTCAACCACGCGACCCTATCGGTTAGGAGGTGTACTGCACTCTGATACACTACAACTCTATGAGAAAATGGCCGCCAACCGGATTAAAATGCTTTTTATTGAACAATGTGGAAGACACGGGTACTTAGAACCACCCGTTTTAACTTGGTACATCCATGGTCGTGGGGCCAGCACTTTATATTTGAAATCTGAACGTTTAAGTAGATGTACGGGTTGTAAATGGAGAAAATGCCAAAATTAGGTTGAAGTTCCGCCATGACGCTTGTGACAGACGAGCGTCATGTGAACCATGGCTACGTTTGCACCTGATATGGAGATTAGCCACTGCTATAAAACAGTGATATAACTAGGTTACATTGACAGTGTTGTAACGTGTTTACGAACACACTATCTAAAGAGCGATTAATGTTGTCTGAAATGAGGAGTCAGTATTAAGCATAGAGGTATAGGTATTAAGACGTAAAGTAGATGAAACACAACATGAATTAGGTAACCTAACCTTTATTACCTGCTGTGTTTCAGTGGTTGAGCTGCTAACAAACGTCCTCCTGCTGCTTAACGACGACACTGTTTAGAAACGACACGTTTTACTTTTCTTTGTATTTTACTCTTATATAAATCTATGGTATTTTAAAGTGTCAACAACAGTCAGTCGATCAACACACCATGTTGTTTTCACTACTGCATTGTGGGTATGTGTTCTTCTTCTTCTGACGAACACTTTGTCTAGAAGCCAGTTGGTGTATTGCTGATGCCCCCCACTGTTTGTCTCGGGTACTGTCCATTGTTTATTTAATCAAGACGACTGCATGTTGATTCAGAACGATGCTGCTCAAGTCCTTACTGTAATTATTATTATAGCAAGGACTCGAGCAGCAGCAGCGTGTGAAATGCTCCACTTTCTTGATATTATAATACCAAGAAAGTAGAGCATATCACACAAGGAGCCAGTCAGTGTAAATCATGGCTCAGTGGCTCTCTCTGTGTGTCAAAAACATTATTTAAAAAAATACTGCTGTTGGTCTATACGGCGGTTCTCAATCTTTTTCATGTCAAGGACCCCCAAATTGACACTTAGCCCGCGGGCCCCCATTTGAAAAGATATGCCGGGACCCCCATAAGAGAAGATTTTTACAGCAGTGATTCTCAACCATTTTAATTTCAAGGGCCCCCAGTTTGACATGCATTAGGCTACGGATCCCCATTTAATGGCTATTTCTATCTCTGGGACCCCAATTTATATTGTAAAAAACAATGTTAATTTAACTCAGATAGTGTACAAATGAAACTGTAACTCTGAGAGTGTACAAATGGAACCAAATGGTCCATTTGGTTCCATTTGTACACTCTCAGAGTTACAGACCCATAAGAGTCAATTTGTTCCTAACTATCTACCATTTAGCTGGGGACCCCCTGGAACTCCCTCAAGGACCCCTGGGGGTCCCCGGAACCCACTTTGAGAACCAATGATCTATAAAGCTTTGAATGGTTTGGGGCCAAAATAGATTTCTGATCTTGTACGATTTGTTCTGACGCCAAAAAACAAAAATAAACGTGGGGAAGCAGCATTTAGTTTATGCACCACATATCTGGAACAATTACTCCCAGAAAACTGCAGGTCTGTTGCCACTCTTATTTCTTTTAAAACAGACCTGTCTAAAGACCTGTCTGTTTGCTGCTGCCTTGGATTGAGTTACTTTTATTTTTCTCTTCTGCACCGTACCTGTATCTGTAAATGTTTTCCTGTGCTTGATGTTCTGTGTAGAGCACACTGAATTGCCTTGTTGTTGAAATGTGCTACAAAAATAAAAGTGCCTTGCCTTGCCTATACAGTAATAGTACTATGTGACCTTCCAGACGAGCCTATTACAAGTATAAGTGTTTCAGGACATAACATATACCATGTATAAACATGTTAACCATATCATTTTCAAAGTATGTAAATAATATCAATATTTAATATGATAAATGCAGGCTGAATCGTATATCCAGACTGTGACAGTAAGAATATTGCGAGTTAATTCGTAGCAGAAATATTCTTTATATGAATGAAGTCATTGCACGGAAGAGAACACTGCATTAAAGAATAGCATAAAAGCTGTAAAATTATAGAAAAACAGCTCTACCATATAAATGAACATAAAAAATATTTGCAATACATATGTGGCCGGACAGAAAAAAAAATATTTTCAAAGTTTTATTAATGCATTTACCCCATTTCCCCCCCTCATTTCATGACAGTATAAGAGAATCATAACTACAAAATGTGATAATTGCTTATTTAGATTATTTCAGTCAACAATTCTTTTTTTGTTCTATTCAACTTATATATTCAGTTCAGATGTTTAGGTGAATGAAAGACAAGGATTTAAGGATTCAGGTTTTGTGATTTAGTCATCTTTTCACACATTATCTTTTCTGAAAGGCTCTGAACATGTAGCCCACTTTGACCAAGGCTGTCATAACAGCCTTGGTCAAAGTTCGCTACTTATGAATACAATGGCATGCTCTAGCTAAATAAACACAAATCCACATTTATAACTATATTAACTTCGCTTCGCGGCCCTCACATCTAGGCCCGATCCGAGGTTGGTCCAGGCAGTACTGGCTTAGTCACTCTGCACACACGTCATGCGAAGTCCGGCCTCTTTGGCCTCTCCTCTCCTCTCCTCCTGCTTTGCGGCCCTAACCTCTAGTCCCAACCTCCCAACCTCGGGCATGTGATAAAGAGGTCAGACTTCCTGTATCTGGTTGCTATGGCACCCTGCCAGATCAGGCTGAGGGTCTGATAGGCAAATCAGATAATCAATCAAGCCGAGAGTCTTCTCACAGATCGAGGTGGGGTAAGATGCCTAAAACATAGCCATAGCTCTGATCAACAGTCTGTAGCGGGTCTTGGAGGCATGTGGAGTGATCCTGTGCTTGCGAATCCCGGACGAACTTTCAGAGCTTTTGTCAATTATATAGTATATAGTACGATAAGATATATAAGTAAGATAAGATAAGAGTTAACAAATGGTTCAAACAAATGGGTGTAAGGATAAAACTTTTTTTTAAAGAGCTGGGGGGAGTCTCCAAAGATGAGTCCTAATGGAGGCCTACAGTATTTATATCCAAAATATGTTAGCTTGATAACCACCTCCCTACCAACATACAGGTGTTTAATTTGATCTTCCCAGCAAGCTAATTTACAGTGGAAATATTATTTTCCCCCTTGGTGTGAATGCGCTGGTGTGTTCTCAGCAGATATGATGCACTGAAACTCTTGTTACATTGTTTACAGTGGAAAGGTTTTTCTCCAGTGTGGATACGCTGGTGTTTCTTCAGGTAACCTAACTGATTGAAACTCTTGTCACAATGTTTACAGTGGAAAGGTTTTTCTCCAGTGTGGATATGCTGATGCGTCTTCAGATTACTTGAAAGACTGAAACTCTTGTCACAATGTTTACACTGAAAAGGCTTTTCTCCAGTGTGGACACGCTGGTGTCTCTTTATGTCATGTGACTTACTGAAACTCTTGTTACAATGTTTACACTGAAAAGGTTTTTCTCCAGTGTGGACACACTGGTGTTTCTTCAGGCCACCTGAATGACTGAAACTCTTGTCACAATGCTTACAGATGTGTGTTTTCTGTCCTGTGAAAGTCACCTGACGTGTCTTTACTTCACCTTGTTCATTTAAAGTCTCGGTAAAGTGATGATGACTGTAAGATGTTGGTTGGTCAGTGTCTCCTTGTTTCTGGCTGGATACAGAGTTGAGGATTTGCTGACAAGCAGCTGAGGTGATCTGTCCATTCCTCAGCATTTGGCAGTAGAGGTCGTTGTGGCTCCTCTTGATGTGCTTATAGAGGAAGACCTGAGACGTGAAGGCGTATGGACACTCAGAACAGGAGTAGACCTGAGTCTGGGAGGACTGGGACAACACTCCTGAGACAGAGAGAGAGTGAGAGAGAAGAATGGAAAGTAAGGCTAAAATGGCTTAAAGAAATGGCGAGATATAACTTGAAAAGCCTCCATCTTTTCCAGCTCCTTGTTTGGGAGCCCTACAGCTTCCCTGTAAATTTATCAGATTTTTAATTTATGATTTATTTCTCGTTTATTCCACAATCTAGTCGTCATGCCAAATCCCAGTTTCCCCCAAACACGTCCATGTCCCTGAGTTTAACACTGACTGACCTCCACTGGTCTCCTCCCAATCATCACTGTCTTCAGTGACTTCAGTGTCAGATTCAAGCTTGACTTCAACTTCATAGCAGTGTGAAGAGATGTCTTCATCACCATCTTCACTTTTCACTGTTACTAATGTCAACATTGACCCATCAGGCTCCTCTGGTCTTTGAAGTAGCTCCTCCTGTTCCCCTTCAATGTGTGGAGTCTCTGGTTCCTCCTGGAGCAGACTGGGGCTCCTCTCCTGTTCAGGAGAAACCTCCTCTTTACACACAACCACGTGCAGGATGTCTAGGAGCAGAAAAATAACATGATAGACAAATCCATTTTATTTCAGGAATCCAGTGTTGACTATCTTCCATGTACAAAATGAGCTATCACCCACTTAGATTGACCAAACAGTTACTTAGAGCAGGTTATAACAAGTGTATCTGGAAACTGAAGTTCTGAAAAATCAGACTTCATAGCTTTAGCAAAATACAAATATATATACTTTTTTTTTTAAATTGTCTGAATTGATATATTTAATTATTGTACCCAACTTTGCACAGCTCAGTGGCCTTATGGTTTGAGTGTCTGCCTTGAGATTCAATACCAAAGACTAACAATGGGATCCAATGCCTCCCTGCTTGGCACTCAGCTCAGTCAGCATCAATTGGATTGGGGGGGTAAGTCCTTGCGACATATGTTCGGGGGGTTTACTTCATCAAGCCGCCTCAAAATTCAGAAGCAGTCCTTTGGGCCAACAAATAGAGCATGTTTAATTTATATCATGAACTCATGAAACAATATTAAAACATAATACTCCAGACGCGAGCTCTGATTTGGGAGTGAATTAGACTGTGGGCCAAGCTGTATAGAACATGGTTCGTATGTACGTACAAACGCGTGCACGTATGTGTGTATGTCACCTCCAAAGTAGACCAATCGCCGCTGTACGGCGAAGTATAACTCGAGCTTAAAGGACTGTTCTCACATTATTGCTTTTCTAGCGTGAATACATCGTCAAATCGGTGATTTTTGGGCTGACAGGAATAATTTATCATTTCGTCCAAGCTTATTATGCACCTCTGCAAGTGCCTGCCGACTGTGTGCTCCGATTACCCTTAAGTAGCCTATGTTCACCTGTGTGACAAGTCCTAATGTTGACCAGAGCAGTATTTATATCATAACATTTTGCCTGTCTAACCACCTCCGTACCAACAAACAGCTGTTTAATTATTCACAGTGGAAAGTTTTTACCCTCGGTGTGAACACTCCAATGACTTTCCAGGGTATGTAACTGACTGAAGTTCATTTCACAATGTTTACACTGGAAAGCTTTATTTCTAGTGTGTATACGCTGGTGTGTCTTCAGGTTGCTTGATCGAGTGAAACTCTTGTCACAATGTTTACAATGGAAGGGTTTTACTCCATTGTGGATACGGTGGTGTTCCCTCAGCTGACTTGGGTCACTGAATCTCTTGTCACAATGTTTACAGTGGAAAGGTTTTTCTCCAGTGTGGATACGCTGATGTCTCTTCAGAGAGATTGACAGACTGAAACTCTTGTCACAATATGTACAATGGAAAGGTTTTTCTCCTGTGTGGACAAGCTGGTGTGTCTTTAGGTTACTTGATCGCCTGAAATACTTGTCACACTTTTCACACTGGAAAGGATTTTCACCAGTGTGAACACGCAGGTGTGTCTTTAGGTCACTTGATCGACTGAAACTCTGGTCACAATGTTTACAGTGGAAAGGTTTTTCTCCAGTGTGGATACGCGTGTGTCTATTCAGAAGAGCTGACCGACTGAAACTCTTGTCACAATGTTTACAGTGGAAAGGTTTTTCTCCAGAGTGGACACGCTGGTGAATCTTCAGTTCAGATGAATGGCTGTAACTCTTGTGGCAATGTTCACATTGGTAAGGTTTTTCTCCAGTGTGTATACGCTGGTGTGTTCTCAAGGTACCTGATTCACTGAAACTCTTGTCACACTGTTTACACTGGAAAGGTTTTTCTCCAGTGTGGACACGAAGGTGTCTATTCAGGAGAGATGACCGACTGAAACTCTTGTCACAATGTTTACAGTGGAAAGGTTTTTCTCCAGTGTGGACACTCTGGTGTCTCTTCAGAGCACTGGAATGGCTGTAAATCTTGTGGCAATGTTTACATTGGTAAGGTTTTTCTCCAGTGTGTATACGCTGGTGTGTTTTCAAGGTACCTGATTCACTGAAACTCTTGTCACACCGTGCACACTGGAAAGGTTTTTCTCCAGTGTGGACACGCTGGTGTCTCTTCAGGGAAGATGACTGACTGAAAGTCTTGTCACAATGTTTACAGAGGAGCGGCCTATCTAGAGTGTGGATATGCTGGTGTGTCTCCAAGGGACCTGACTCACTGAAACTCTTGTCACAGTGTTTATCATCACCGTCCTCAGCGACTTCAGTGTCAGATTCAACTTCAACTTCAACTTCAGAGCAGCGTGAAGAGATGTCTTCATCATAATCATCTTCACTTTTCACTGCTAGTAATGTCAACATTGACTCATCAGCCTCCTCTGGTCTTGGAAGAATATCCTCCTGTTCGTCTTTAATCTGTGGAGGATCTGGTTCCTCCTGGAGACTGGGGCTCCTCTCCTGTTCAGGGGAAACCTCCTCTTTACACACAACCATCTGCAGGATGTCTAGGAGCAGAAAAATAACATGATAGTCAACACTGGATTCCTAAAATGTAAATCAATAGTTCCATCTTCCAAGTCCCATTTACATAATGAGCTATCACCTACTTAGATTGGCCAAAATGTTACGAACTACAGGTTATTACAGGTGCTTTTTGAAACTGAACTTCTGAACTCTTCAAAGCAAGATATACATACATATTTTGATTAGTAATTAAAATGTGTATTTGTTGTTACTTATTTAATTTGAATCACACTCTGGTGGTAAAGTAGCTGCCCACCAACACGGAGCCTGGGATTTCAAATCCAACATGGTGCATCCGGCTTTGTCGATTGTCATACGACCTGTTGCCAGGACGACGATGATGGCGCGGCAGATTACACACGCGCTGTGTGTAATCTGTCAAGCACTGAAATCTGAAAATAGTTGAAGATTTACTTGTTTTAACCACTAAAACCCTCTACACATAGTACACTAACTAACACTCTATTACTAAGTGAACTAATACTTAGTTGACTGGGGTTTGCTATGTACTTAGTTCACTAGTTTTCCCTTTGGCTGCCATAACCTATTATTTTTGTCATTATTTGTTTTCGCTAATATTTATTTTATTTTTTATTAAGAGTTCCGGAGGTTGCATTCTGACGACTTCCGGCCGTCTCCTCACATGTTAGTGTGCCGGTTGAGAACTCACTATCTCAGAGTGAGTTACGATTCCATGAGGACGGATGTGTTTGTATTTATTTGTAAGCAGCGTGTCGCTGACAAGGTTTGTTTTATTGCTTTGAATGTCATCATTTAAGTTTTATGTTATATTTCATTATATTTCACTATGTTATGTTTAATTGATCGATTTGTTTGTTTCAGTTCTTAGTTTATTGTTCTTTTGGGTTTCCTGGACGCATCCCCTTCACTGCAATATGCAGCCAGTGAGGTCAATTTAATTTCAAGTGTATTTTCTTTCATTATGTTTTGTATGTGTGACATGTTTATGTTTTTCTGTGTCTTTTTCTGTGTTATTTTTGTGTCTTTTGTACCAGTTTTGACGTTGGTCTGTGAGCCGTAAGTGTGCTTATTAAACCATCAGTGAGAAAACACCTGACTTCATTTGTGAAGGGAGTGACATTCCCCTCTACACCAAATCTCTTCTTAAAATATAGCTGATCTACAAGCTAGAGATCTTGTAGATCAGTTAATTTCAGCAAATGTTCCACCCAGAATAGGGGTGCTAGGGTTCAAGTGGTTAAACCTGAAAGCTGAGGAAAAGGCCCATTGAATATCTGTGTTATTATTGTAACAGCTCTACAACAGAACAGACAATATGAAAGAAAGAGAGAGCACAGTCATGAAACTTACTGAGGTGTGGATGGTCTTCAGGTTCCTCCTGTTTAATAGACATGGCCCTGGCTGAGTCTGGAGAGTTCATCTTCACCTGCAGTCTGGACTCCACACACTGGTCTGAAATGAAGGAGTTGAATAAGGACTTTAATAACTGAATGTGAAATTACGCTTAACTTAAGATTACACAAGGTAAAATTCCAGGGATGCAAATAATGGTCTAAAGTGAATAAGGTGAAAGTAACCCATCTGTTATTAATGTTTCTGCAGCCCTAACCCCTTTTTTTCACACTTCTTTACACCTGTAAACCTATTATATGACAATAAAGATGATTCTTAATGATTGAATGTGTGCAAAGACTTATTTGCATAGGGTACAAATAAGTGCAGTTTATAGGCTGGAAAGTGACCCAAAATACACCCCCAAGCTACAACAATTTACGTTCACACAAGTAGGGATGGGGAATTATATTTTATCACATAACCAGCCTTTTTTGACCTCTGTGAACAGAGTGATCAAAGTTGGGCTGCTCAATAAAAATGTTGGCTTCCAACAATTATGATAAAACAATGATTGTGCCACATTTAATTTCACAATGATGCTCGTTTTGTCTTGGGTTGTTTAATTATAAATCCAGTGCAACCCTTTCAATTACATCAGTGCACTTTCGCCCCTCCCTAAAAGCCCGAACTCAGTCTCAGTTAACTGTGAAATGTTTAGTTCAGATCTAGATGTACTCAAGATGGACCCATATCGGTCAAGAAGAAACCAAATAATCTCTTTTTCAACAAATACAAATCCTGTTTAAAGGAGGAGTTCACCCAAAAATTACTTATTTTCCATCAATTGCACACTCCATTTATTTTTGTTTTTGTGGCATTCCTAAGCCAATAATTTGATGACCGGGTGACGGGTGTGTATCCGGTAGGAGACAAATAATCTACTTTGTGTCTCCTACCGGATACATTAGCCGGTAGGAGACGGGAATCAAATTATTGGCTTAGGAATGCCACAAAAACAAAAATGGCTTCATGGAGTGTGCAATTGATGGAAAATAAGTCATTTTTTGGGTGAACTACTCCTTTAAGATATATTATGGTGGTCAGTGCACCACATGACAATATGACCAGTTTGTTTAATCATCTGAAATTCAAATTTAAAGTGGTCTATGATCAAACAATGAAGCAGCAATAAAGCAGAGTATAGGGGCACTCTGTTGGCGCAGTGATAAAGTCCCTGCCCACCACCACAGAGGTTGTGGGTTCAAATCCACCATGGTGCAACCGGCTTTGTTGGGCGTCTATGCGAACACAACTGGCCCGTGTTTGGGGGAGGGAAGCCGGACGGTGAGGAGGGTGATATTGGTCATTGCACGTACTCCTACTGGCTGGTGCGGCACCTGTCAGCGGGGAGTGTTGGGGGGGAGGAGTAAGACGAGGCTCCTCACTGGCAGGTGAGTCAGTAGGATATTACAGCAGTGACAACACAGGAATGTGTGTGTGGAGGAATCAATTGCCATTACGAAAAAGGGGGTAAAAATGTATTCTACTCAAAATAAAACAATACAAAAAAAGATTTACACTAATTAAACACATGCACCATTTAAAGACACACACACAAACACACATACACACACACACACACACACACACACACACACACACACACACACACACACACAGCACACTTATCAAATAGAGTAGTACCGTCTGAATACCAGCGCCCACACATCAAATAGAGTAGTACCGTATGGATACCAACGCACACACTAAAACAGAGTAGTACCGCCTGAATACCAGCAAACACTCATCAAACAGAGTAGTTGGCCCTCATTGGAAACAAGTCCGCAAGGACTTTCATGAACAGTGTGTAAACAACATCTGAAGAGAATTGAGCTCCTGACCCCTGGGTAGTTGAGTATAGTATCATTTTTTGTTATTTAGCAAGCTGCTAGTAGTTGTACACTAAGTGCTTTTCTATTAGTACTGTATTATTAGCTTGTGTGGTAGTCTGTAGTTTCTAGTAGTTTTTGCACCTTGCTGGTGCTCCGGCATCAGCCATCAGACCTCTGGAGCTTGTTCAGAAAGCTGCGGCTCGTCTGGTGTTCAACCGCCCCAAGTTCTCCCACACAACTATCCTTCTCCGTTCTCTGCACTGGCTCCCCGTAGCAGCTCGCATTCAGTTTAAAACCCTGGTGCTAGCCTATAGAGCAGTGAAAGGAACAGCTCCTTCTTACCTCCGGGTTTTGGTCAATGCCCACACCCCTGCCCGACCACTCCGGTCTGCCACCTCGGGGCGACTGACTCCCTCGCCACTCAACGGTCCTTCTGGTCGATCAACACGGTCACGACTTTTTTCTGTTCTGGCCCCACAGTGGTGGAATGAACTTCCCACTGATGTCAGGACAGCAGAGTCACTGCCCATCTTTCGCCGCAGGCTGAAAACCCACCTCTTCAGGAAACACTATCCTTCCTCTTTGCCTGGCCTACTTGTTGTTAACTAGTTGTACGAACTCTTGTTTTATTTTTGTATTGTTTTATTGGATCTTGTTTAGTCGATACACTTATTTGTTTTAGCTCGTGCTCATTTGATTTTGCCATTTTTGTCTCATCTGTTTAAGAAAGTAGGTAGCTGATATATTGCACTTTTACCTTAGCGCTAGGTATACTCTTGGTTGCTTGTTTTTGCAGGAAATGTACTTAAAACTTCTGGTGATTAGTAGTTTTCGTTCCCTACCTATGTTGAATACACTTATTGTAAGTCGCTTTGGATAAAAGCGTCTGCTAAATGACTGTAATGTAAATGTAATGAACAGACCTGTTAGGTCTGTACACTGGGTGTGATTTTTTCAATGCATAACATTTCGAATCATTGAGTAAACATTTAAAATAATTGTGATTTGTGATCTCTATATTGACCAAAATAATCGTGATCATTTTTTGCCATAAACGAGCACCCCCAAGTGTGAAGAGTCACTATTTTGGCCTGATGGTGGCGCTAGAAGATAGGCCATGGGATAGTGGGGACACTTTAGGGTTCATCTTCCAGGGAGCATGGATACACTAAGCAAGTTTCATGACCATCTGATTCTGCCCATTACATTTTGAGACATGGGGCATTGGTGGCACTAGAAGAAAGGCCATTTAGGAACCAAAATCAGTTTAATTCATACAATAAAGGACTATGTAACATCAACTATTTAAATCAGTGGTTTTCAACCAGTGGTCCGGGGACCACCAGTGGTCCTTGAGGGGGTTCCAGGGAGTCCCCAGCCAAATTAATAATTAGGAACCAAATGGACCCTTATATGTCTGTAACTCTGAGAGTGTACAAATGGAACACTCTCAGAGTTAAATGAACACTGATAATGATGATACAGTGTAGATTGGGACCCTCAAGAAATCAAAATGGTTGAGTCCCTGGCATATATTTTCAAATGGGGGTCCGTGGGCTAATGTGTGTCAATTTGGGGGTCCTAGACGTGAAAAGGTTGAAAACCACTGATTTAAATAACTGTATCACTAATATGAATTAAGTATATAATAAATGATAGGCTACACGTGTTCACTATGTGAAAAGTCATTGTTAATTTGTATGTTTACGTTATAGAATCTTGCACACCCATTCCTTTAGTCTGTTGTATAATTGTGATCCTGGATGGGTCATTCTGGGCCTGACACACTACAGCAGTGGTTCTCAACCTTTTCAGGCCGTGACACCCCCAAAATAATCATATTTGTACCCTGACAAGCACTTGGAATGTAGGAGTGTGAGGCATTACATTTAGTTTGACTATAGATAAACATCTTGAAAATAGCAGATCTACAAGCTCACAATTGCGTTGCGTTGTGAGCTTCAAGATATTTGCCATTGTCTTATATTATTTGACAATTAAGCCTATGTTTAATTAATGAAGCCAGTTTTATAGTATAGTTCGTTGATTACTTTTGATGCAGTAGCCTAATGCTCTTTGTCTTTGCTTTTGTATTGATTTTCTAGGCATTAAAAGACTTAAATAAATTGTCACTTTAGTGTCGTCTGGGGACCCCTCCAAAATAATTTGGGGACCCCCATAGGGGTCCTGACACACAGATTGACAACCACTGCACTACAGCATGACACATGTTTAGTTGGTAAGGATTCAATCTCTGGTGCATGAATGCATGTGGAAATTCACTTAGTTGACAGTCAAACATTACTGTGGACATAGAGAACTAAATCCTGCTCATTTAAGTTTGCACCTCATTGCTTACATTGGAGATTAACCGCTGTTAAACAAGACGTTGGATTGGGTTACATTAATAATGGTGACGTCAACATGGAAGAAAATACAATGTAAATGTACTGCAGCTTTTCGCACTGCATGGTTGTATGTGTTTTTTTCCCCACACAGATCAGGGGTCTTCAACGTTTTCAGGCCAAGGACCTCCTAGCTGAGAGATAGATGAAGCAGGGACCCCCACTCGCATTGTATAACATTGTGTTTTAGATGAAACTTTTTTTTGTTTACTTGGTCTGCTCTTTTTCCCCTCTGCACATATACCTCTTTGACAAAAATAGCAGATCTACAAGCGCGAGGCGTTGTGAGCTTGTAGATCTGCTATTTTTGGCTAATGTTCTCTTCAGAAAAGGGATGCTGCTAGGGTTCAAGTGGTTACGGTAAAAAAAAAAAAAATCATACCACACAAAGAAGCCAACATAATGAGTTGATCTTTACCTGCTGTGTTTCAGTGGTTGAGCTGCTAACAAACGTCCTCCTGCTGCTTAACGACGACACTGTTTAGAAACGACACGTTTTACTTTTCTTTGTATTTTACTTTTATATAAATCTATGGTATTTTAAAGTGTCAACAACAGTCAGTCAACACACCATGTTGTTTTCACTACTGCATTGTGGGTATGTTCTTCTTCTGACGAACACGTTGTCTAGACGCCAGTTGGTGTATTGATGCCCCCTGCTGTTGGTCTCGGGTACTATCCATTGTTTATATACAGTAACAGTATATTACTCAGTATGATAATGAAATTGAATGCTGTCCTCAGAAGGCATTCAAATGAATATAAATCACATTCTGCACTATGTGACCCGATAGAATGGGGGCATTTGGATGTATTGAATACATTTTGTGACCTTTCAGACCTGTAGAGAAGAGAATCTAGGAGTGCAACAGTTAATCGATTACAAAAGATAATCAATAATAATCAACAATTTAATTAATGAATAATAAATCACTATTCTCGCATGTCATTATAGAAGAAAATCATACTTTTAAAAAAAAATAGCAGATCTACAAGCTCGCAACAGACGCACACACACTTAATTGAAGAAACAATCTATAGAATAATCATTAAGAAAATAATCGATAGTTGCAGCTCTGCATACATAACATCAGTGCACATTGATGCTGAACAGGTCTGATTCTGATCACATAGAAATGCAGTGTACAACATATATCAATATACACCATGCTACAGGATGCAACATATACCAACGTACTATTGTGTTGTGTAATATTGTGTCCATATGATTGTTTTTTATTACCCATGCGTTTATTTCTATAATGTTTTTTACTATTTCTTTTGACAATTCTGTGCCTAACCTTTCATAGAATCTGCCATACACCAACTGACTCCCTTGTAGCCTACTGATGTTACCTATTACCTGGCTGGCCCATGCCATTCTCCAGGTACCTCCCCACTATTCCCACACATAACAGAAAGAGGTAAGGTCTATTTTACAATCCTCTTCACAAGTCTTACAATTATACTCAATTACAAAGTATGCTGCTACTGTTGAGTCCTAAAACTAATGTTCCTTATTCAGCGTGAAATACACAACATTTGCTGCTCTATCACAACCCGTGCTGCATTTGTTACAATATGTGTCTTTATTTATCCGTGTTTGAATAAGGTCTAGTAACGGCGACCCATCGCTACATGCAGGCTGTGTCAAATATTTTCAGACTGTGACACAGTAATAATATCACAAGTTATTTTGTAGCAGAAATATTCTTTATATGAAGTCATTGCACAGAGAAGACAACACTATATTAATCATAACATAAACAAATGTAAGATCATAGAAAAACAGTTTTACCATGTACATCAAAATAATTGTGTGGCCGGTACAACACCTTTCTTTTCTAAATTAAATCGCATTTTTGTTTTTTTTATTTCGTATGATAGTAATAGAGACTCATAGCTAAAGAAATGGGATACTTCCTAATTCAGATCATCTCAGCAGTCGGTGATAATTCTTTCGTTATATTTCTAGCTATTTGTTTTACTCAGGTGGGAAGAATCAGTTCAGTTCAGTAGAGAAAACCAGCTTCTTACCAGCTTAGACTCTGTCAGAGAGGGTAATTTATGCATTAATTTCTTCAAGGATCAATTACACATACATTTCAGTACTGATGTTTGGGTGAATAAAAGGATTGAAAGAGTCAGAATTTGTGATCAAGTATTTTTTTAACACATTATCTTTGCAATGTTATTCTGCTTTTCTGAAAAGCACTGGCGTGTGTGACAGAATATTAGAAGAGGAAGGGAGGTTTACGATATTACAAAGTGTTAACAAACCGTTAAAACAAATGGTTGTGAGGGTTTAAATGGGGAAACAATATAAAGAGCTGGGGAAAGTCGCCAAAGATGAATACTAATGGAGGAATCTGTTGACAGGAACAGTAATTATTACATTACATTACAGTCATTTAGCAGACGCTTTTATCCAAAGCAACTTACAATAAGTGCATTCAACATAGGTAGGGAACAAAACTACTAATCACCAGAAGTCCTAAGTGTATTTTCTGCTAAAACAAGCAACTAAGAGTATACCTAGCGCTAAGGTAAAAGTGCAATATATCAGCTACCTTACTTTCTTAAACAGATGAGACAAATAGCAAAATCAAATGAGCAAGAGCTAAAACAAATAAGTGTATTGACTAAACAAGATCCAATAAAACAATACAATAATAAAACAAGAGTTTGTACAACTAGTTAACAACAAGCAGGCATGGCGAAGAGGAAGATTAGTGTTTCCTGAAGAGGTGGGTTTTCAGTCTGCGGCGAAAGATGGGCAGTGACTCTGCTGTCCTGACATCAGTGGGGAGTTCATTCCACCACTGTGAGGCCAGAACAGAAAAAAAGTTGTGACCGTGTAGATCGGCCAGAAGGACCCTTGAGCGAGGAGGCAATCAGTTGCCCCGAGGTGGCCGACCGAAGTGGTCGGGCAGGGGTGTAAGCATCGACCATAGCCCGGAGGTAAGAAGGAGCTGTTCCTTTCACTGCCCTATAGGCTAGCACCAGGGTTTTAAACTGGATGCGAGCCGCTACGGGGAGCCAGTGTAGAGAACGGAGAAGGATAGTTGTGTGGGAGAACTTGGGGCGGTTGAACACCAGACAAGCCGCAGCTTTCTGAACAAGCTCCAGAGGTCTGATGGCAGATGCCGGAGCACCAGCAAGGAGGGAGTTGCAGTAGTCCAGGCGGGAGATGACAATTATGGTATGTTCGCCCCGAGATTCAACACCAAAGGCTCTAAAAATGGGACCAAAGCCTCCCTGCTTGGCACTCGGCATCAAGGGGTGAATTGGGAAGGGCATATGTACATCAAGCCGCCTCACGCTACAGAAACAGGAGATAGGCTCCTGATGGGCCACATGGCTCTGAAACAATATTAAAACATAATATTCCACACGTGAGCTCTGATTTGGGAGTGAATTAAGCTGTAGGCCAAGGCGTATAAAACATGGTTTGTCTGTACAGTATGTATGTATTAGAGGTGTAACAATATAGTAACTGCATCGAAAAATCGTTTCGAATGTTCAACGATCTACTTTATCGATATGCAAACAGCTAAATATTGTATCGTTTGACTTTGTATCGAATCGTTTTGCAATGCCAATAATCCATTTTATCAATACTAAGTACTTTTAAGAAGAAAAACAAGAAAGAGGGGTTTATATCCAGTATCCAGGTATTTATGTTTCACACAGAATTTTCGGGTAAATAAATAGTTACTATATCGATTTTAAATCATTGAATCAAATCGTATCGTTCTAAATTAACCTGTTCTGTATTGTTCATGTATCGTATCGACTAAATCACTGAATCGAAATGTATCGTATCGTTCTAAATTAACCTGTATTGTTCATGTATCGTATCGACAACCAAGTATCGTGATACGTATCGAATCGTTGTTAACGTATCGTTACACTATGTATGTTGTATATACATACCCCCTCCAAAGTAGACCAATGACATGCAGTTAAGTGCATGATGTCATGAAACAGAAGCATATCCAGCCATGAATGTTTGGTTGTAGTTTAACATCTACTGTATGTTAGCTGATTTGAATTACATTGCTCTGTACATCTAGACATATTTCTGTCAGTCTGTATGTTTCCAGGTCTAATTACACAAACCGCTGTACCGATCAGAGCCAAGTTCTTTCTGCACTCAAGTATTTTTTTTCTTCATATCTGACAGAATGTGCTGTAAAATTGCCGATTGTTACAAAATATAGTCATGTTTCAGTTTTGTACAATTATTGATGTGCAGACTGTAAGCTTTCAAGATTTGTGAAATATGAACATAGAAGAAATTATACTTAATTGAATGTTTTTAACAACTTAAGCCCTCTATAATTAGTGAACTAACCTTCTATATTTAGTGAACTAATACTTAATTGACCGGATCGGCTCTGTACTGTGCTCTTTTTGCCCCTCGACACCAAATCTCTTTGTCAAAAATCGCCGCTCTACAACCTTATGCACCTCTGCAGGTGCCTGCCGACTGTGCTCTGATGTTCACTTGTGCCCTATAATTTGCTCACAAATTATGTTTTTTTTATTTATAATTAAGAAGAAAATAGAGCTGGGGAATGTCTCCAAAAGATGAGCCTTAATGTTGACAGGAACATTATTAATAACAATAACATTGTGCCTGTTTAAGCACCTTTGTACCGACAAACAGCTGTTTAATTACTTAAAATGGAGTTTTACCCTTGGAGTGAATATACTGGTGTGTCTTCAGGTAAGTTGATCGACTGAAACCTTTGTCACAATGTTTACAGTGGAAAGGTTTGCTGTGGATATGCTGGTGTCTCTTCAGATCACTTGATACACTAAAACATTTGTTACAATGTTTACAGAGGAAAGGTTTTTCTCCAGTGTGGACATGCTCGTGTTTCTTCAGGTCATCTGAAGAACTGTAACTCTTGCCACAGTTTTTACAGTGGAAAGGTTTTTCTCCAGTGTGGACACGCTGGTGTTTCTTCAGGTCATATGATCGCTTGAAACTTTTGTCACACTTTTTACACTTGAAAGGTTTTTCTCCAGTGTGAACAAGTTGGTGTACCTTCAGATTACTTGACTTATTGAAACACGTGTTACACTGGTGACATCGATAAGGTTTTTCTCCAGTGTGGACACGCTGGTGTGTTGTCAAGTAACTTGACTCACTGAAACTCTTGTTACACTGTTTACAGTAGAAAGGTTTTTCTCCAGTGTGGATGCGCTGGTGTCTCTTCAGGTCATATGACTGACTGAAACTCTTGTCACACTGTTTACACTGGAATGTGTTTTCTCTAGTGTGGACATACTGGTGTTTATTCAGGAGAGCCGACTGCCTGAAACTCTTGTTACAATGTTTACAGTGGAAAGGTTTTTCTCCAGAGTGGATACTCTGGTGTGCCTTCAGATTACTTTGCTGACTGAAACACTTGTTACACTGGTGACATCGATAAGGTTTTTCTCCAGTGTGTATACGCTGGTGTGTTTTCAAGGTACCTGATTCACTGAAACTCCTTTCACACTGTTTACACTGGAAAGGTTTTTCTCCAGTGTGGACACGCTGGTGATTCTTCAGTCGAAATGACTGACTGAAACTCTTGTCACAATGTTTACAGAGGAAAGGTCTACTTACAGTGTGGATACGCTGGTGTGTCTCCAGGGGACCTGACTCACTTAAACTCTTGTCACAGTGTTTATCATAACCATCTTCAGTGACTTCAATGTCAGAGTCAAGTTCAACTTCAATTTCAGAACAGCGTGAAGAGATGTCTTTATCATCATCATCTTCACGTTTCACTGCTAGTAACGTCAACATTGACCCATCAGGCTCCTCTGGTCTTTGAAGTAGCTCCTCCTGTTCCTCTTTAATCTGAAGTAGCTCCTCCTGTTCCTCTTTAATCTGAAGTAGCTCCTCCTGTTCCTCTTTAATCTGAAGTAGCTCCTCCTGTTCCTCCTTAATCTGGAGTAGCTCCTCCTGTTCCTCTTTAATCTGTGGAGGCTCCGTTTCCTCCTGGAGCAGACTGGGGCTCCTCTTCTGTTCAGGAGAAACCTCTTCTTTACACCCAACCATGTGCGAGATGTCTATGAGAAGAAAAATAGCATGATAGTAAACACTAAAAGGTAAATCTATAGAGCGGATGTCGGCCGTTTACTGTCCTTCAACCCTCTTCTTCTGGTGGTCCTCCACCAGAAGAGGAGGGCTGTTGTTATTCATTCCTAATAACAACTCTACACAGTGTAATGGGAGTTGCCGACAGATTCAGCTGCGGAGCTCTCAATCTGTCTTGAGAGATTATATTATACCAGCTTGTGCCAAGCTAGAAAAGTGACTGTTACATCTTACTTAACATTACAAAAAAAATCATTAGAAACTCTTCAGCTGCAATAATGTGCTCAGGTCAGGATTCTATCTGATAAGAATTAATAGATTAATAAGAATACAATTCACAGTGTTCAAAGGAGTTTAGCGATGGTAAATTAGCAAGTGTTGCGCTGAATTCTGTGGCCAGAGCTCTTACGCCTGTTCAGAGGATGGGAAGGAATTGCGGACTACCCATTGGCTTAAAGGACAGCCAATGAGGAGAAAGTCACTACTGGCACAACGACTGAACTGAATATAATTTAGACCAAACATATAGGCTACCACAATGGCACGGGTGCTGGTTGTGTTTTGCATCATGTATGTGACCTCATCACACGTCGAGTGCACCCTCACAGGAGAGCGTGCACTGGGGCTTGACAATCATTATCACATCATTATGATCATGCAAGATATTAACTGCGTCGCAAAATGGAACAATATACTGTAGATGGACGCTACCCTGCATGTATGCTACAGGAGAAGGCAGCCAGTCCCTATCATTCCTTCTCAAATTCAAGTGCTTAATATAGTTTGTTTCACTTTCAGCTCATTCAAGCCTTCTTTCCCTGTGAGCTATGTAGAAAAAAACGTCAAGCCTATTTAACTACAATACAGACAAGCGTGTGCATGAGACGAGCATGACTGCTTCTGCAATAGTTTCACAGGACTGGTCGCCTGTCCCACGGCCGTCTCCTGCGCATTCGCCTCTCATTGCAAATTAATTACTTGTTTAAATGATCTGTGAAAAAACACCAGAATGCAGCATGCAGCTTGTAAAGCCTTCAGTACAAAATTATCTTTTTTCCCTCTACACCAAATCTCTTCTACGGCAATGGCTCACAACACATCGCAACGTGAGACATTGTGAGCCTGTAGATCGGCTATTTTCAGCTAAAGTTCACACCAGAACATGGATGCTAGGGTTCAAGTGGTTAAATCTTAAATCATGAAGCTGAGAAACAGCCTGTCAAATATCTGTCTTATCTCACACAGATAACTCACAGTGATTTCTAGACGTATCACCTCCTACAGAGACACATCCCCTTTGCATTGCATTTGCGCACATATATTGTAATGATAGCTATACATATCAGAATATCATTGTCATGAGATTGTTTTGCTTGTTTGATTGGTTATTTTATAGTAAAAATAGATATTGTGACAGTTCTATAAGAGAACAGAAAACTAAATTAAAGAAAGTAAAAGCTCCTGAAACTTACAGAGGTGTGGGTGGTCTTCAGGTTCCTCCTGTTTAATAGAAATGTCCCTGGCTGAGTCTGGAGAGTTCATCTTCACCTGCAGTCTGGACTCCACACACTGGTCTGAAATGAAGGAGTTGGATAAGGACTTTAATAACTGGATATCTAGTGGTGTCAAGAATAACAATAATATTTGAAAAAGATAAAGGCAAAATGGCAACTCTACAACATATGAATCTCGGGTGTAAAGATTATGGGATTTATATGTTAAGGAATAAATCATGCTTAAGACCTCAATGAATCAAATGTTATTTTAACAATGGCTTCCAACAATTATGAAAACAAATATAAACAATTATTGTGCCACATTTGTGGCACAACATTCTTTTGTTTTGTTTTGAATCCAATGCAACCCTTTCTTTAACATCAGTGCACTTTCACTCCCTCCCTATAAGCCAAGATGATGTAAAGAGAGCCTTTTATCAACCAGATTCATGAAAAACTAGAAAAAAAGCTCCTCCGACCACAGGTCTCTGCCACGTTAGGTAGGTTATTGTGGGTCAGTAATGTAAATGGTATAGTAACAAAATCTAACAGATCCGACATGAACACATAACTATTAGAGATCATGTGAACATATTTGCGTGCCATTTTTATAAAATCTGTAGCTTACATAGGTTAATCGGCCTGTTATAGCGCCACCATGAGGCTGATGTGAAAACATTCTTCCTCTGCCCAGTGGGCATGTGCGTGCACAATTTCATGGAAATCACAAGCTGCATTTATTATTTGAGGCATTTTGTTCAAAACGGAGCACTCCTGCAAACTTTGGAAGCCAATATTGGCCAATCATGATGGAATATGACTATAGAGATACTGTGTACCGATTTGCGTGATGACAAAATGTGTAGGAGTAATATTAAAAAATGTGTTTTGCAAAAATCGACCTCCTGGTGGCGCTATAACAGGCCAATCTGAAAGGTTCGGGGCAGAGGTTCTGCTCTGGCTTTCAGGGAGTGTGTGTGCACAGTTTCGCTGCGATCGGCCCAACAGTGCCGGAGATTAGCTGGTCACAGACATACACATGGACAGTGGACACACGGATGAACGGACAGACGTACACACGGACACAGAGTGCAAAACATAGTCTCCCCCACGTCTTCAGCCTGGCGGAGACAATGATTCATCTGTTTTGAAACACTGGTTACAAGGAGTCTGATGAGGTACAACAGATAATACGACCAATTTTTGTAATCTTATGATATTCAAATACAATAAAGAGAGAGAACTCATACAGGACACAGAATAAACAAGTGGAAAACTATAAAATTTAAGCTGAAAATTTGGGATTTGTTCCTGATTGGGTGCGATTGGCAATAAGACCTCAGAATGTATTTTCTGTTCATTAAAGAAAAGAAACAGGGAGGCCTCTGTTGCTGAACTATCACTCTATTTGATTTGATTTATTTGATTTGCACAACAGTTACTTAGGCATACATAATAGCTCTTTCCATGGGAAAGTTTACAGTATTAGTTGTTGTGCCGGTGAGGTAAGAAACCCTGGGGGGCTTATGCGAGTACCTCACCGTTTACATTACATACAGTATATTGATTTATTTATTATTAAACATCTAGTGTTTGTTCAGTAACAGAGAGAACCATCCAGACACCAGACCACTCAGGTCCTCTGGGAAAGGTCTGCTTTCTGTCCCTAGAATAAAAACGTTTTTATGCAGCACATAATCTGGTACAAACTCCCAGAAAATTGCAGGTCTGCTGCAACTCTGTTTTTTTTTTAAACCAGAGCTATAAAACGTTTGTGTACCTCCACCTTTCATTATTATTATTATTATGTAATTTGACATTCTTTCAGTTTAATGTTTTACTTTTTGTTTTTACTGTATTCTAACATCCTTTTGCAATGTGGTTGCTTAATGTTTTATGCACAATCAATGTAAAGCGCTTCGGATAGAAGCGCTATATAAATGCACCATTTACCATTTTATGTAAAGCACATTGAATTGCCTTGTTGTTGAGCAAATGTCTGAGAATTGGCTGATACAATCTGAATTGAAGCTAGTTCTGAGTCTCAGTGATCTGAACATTTGAGTTATTCATGTCTCTCATACTTATATTCTTTATAGTTCATAATGCACTGGGGCATGGTGCATAATACAAGCTATTTCCTATCTAGTTATAGCAACATTAGTGAGACCCCATAGAGAGTTTATAAAGGATGAAAAGGGTCAAATGTACATAACAAAACCAATCAAATGTTTTTTTTCTCTTCCATTGTGCATTACATGTTCTACTTTTAACTGGATTATAACGGGATGAGTAAATACAACATGGCTCTTCTGCAGCATTATCCTTCATGTTGTTATGTAGATTCTGTTATTCTATGAAATATTTTTCATGTCAATGTTGTCAGTGTTCCTGTGCTAGATATGATAATGCACAACATAATGATAATTTCACCCATTACTTTATACCTGGTGTAAACTTAACAATGAACTTGAAGTATACACAATTCAATATATAATTTGAACAAGGAGAAACCTTTGTCAATGATAACAGCAGAAAAGTGGGTTTGGGGCTAAATTGACCATTGAACATTCTAGGTCTGACACACTACAACATGACAAAATTTAGTTGGTAAGGATTCAATTTCTGGTGCAAGAAGACACTCTAACTTCACTTGACAATCACATTAACATTACTGTGGACAGAGTACAAATCCTCTTCATGTACATGCTGCGTTTGCGGCTCATTGCTTAAATGGAGATGAACCATCACTCTGTAATGCTATAAAAAAAAGCATTGATGTAACTAGAGTTACATCAAATATAGTGACATCAACAACATGCTACAAAACAATGCAAATAAATGCATTGCTGCTTGCCTTTTAGTTCGGGTTGCAATGTGTTTATGATCAAATTATAATTCAGCCCTGAAACATGACTGTCATATATTATATGACAGTCATGACAAAACTTCAACCTGGTGTTTGCACTTTCTCCCTTTTTGGCCCTCACATCTACTTAAACGTTGAGGTTTCAAATATAAAGTGCTTAACCCATGGCCACGGATGTTGCAATTATGTACGGGGGCTCAGAAGTACGGGCATCTGCCGTATTGTTCTATAAAAAGCATTTTAAGTCGATCGGTGGCCATTTTCTCATAGAGTTATTATGTATCAGAGTGCAATACACCTCCGAACCGATAGGGTCACGTGGCAAAACAACTAAGAAAATGGCCAACAATCGGATTAAATTGCTTTTTATTGAACAATACGGAACATACGGGTACTTCTGAGGGCCCGTACATAATTGTAACATCCGTGGCCATGGGATAAGAACTTTATATTTGAAATCTGAAGGTTTATGTAGAACGTACGGGCCGTAAATGGAGAAAGTGTAAACACCAGGTTGAAGTTTCGCCATGACGGTCGTGACAGACGATCGTCTGTCGTAGTCGTCGTCATCGTCGTTTAAAGTAATAATCCATATCTTTCAATAAAGAAGTGTTTTAATGCCGTTTGTGGCCGAACGCCATTTTTTCACCCTCGTTTACTTCCTGTTTACATTGAGTGTAATTCCGGGTTTCACCAGATGGGCGTGTCACTACCGCCCATTGGGAACTTCCGACAGAATCGGCCACAAACGGCATTAAAACACTTCTTTATTGAAAGATATGGATTATTACATTAAACTACTACCACGTAGAGACAGTTAACATTTGGGACGTGGGGGTAAGCACCTTCATTTTCAATTTGTACATGTTTGGAGTGTCTACGGGGTATAGTGCTGAAAGTCCATGTCTCCATGGGGGCTGAACCCTACAACTCTCGTAGACTGAAAACGTCAGAATCATAAATACGTCTACGAGAGTTGTATTCTACAGCTAGTGTGATCCATGGCTAACATGAATTATAATCAAGTAAGAGCAATTAGATGTTCCACCTTAAATGAGTCAACAATAAGGTATAACAAATGGATGAAAGATATGAAACACGACATTGATTATTTGTTCATCTTAAAGATAAATGGATGAAACGCAACATAATGACTTGATCTTTACCTGCTGTGTTTCAGTGGTTGAGCTGCTAACAAACGTCCTCCTGCTGCTTAACGACGACACTGTTTAGAAACGACTCGTTTTACTTGTCTTTGTATTTTACTTTGATATAAATCTATGGTATTTTAAAGTGTCTACAACAGTCAGTCAACACACCATGTTGTTTTCACTACTGCATTGTGGGTATGTTGATGTCCTTCTGACCACTTTGTTTCGACGCCAGTTGGTGTATTGCTGCCCCCTACTGTTGGTCTCGGGTACTGTCGTTTATATACAGTAGCAGTATATGCACAGCTACTGAAAGAGACTCAAACTAATCAATTTGATCTATTGTGTTGTATTAGTAGTAATAAATCCCTATTTTGGGCATGTCATTATATGCGTTATATATATATATATATATATATATATAAAAAAACATCCCAAACTTAAACAATAGAAAAAATAGCAGATCTACAAGTTATCGACGCAGTGCATTTTGAGCTTGTAGATCAGCTACTTTCAGTCTTGCACGATACTGGTGTGTGACAAAGTGTCTATAGAATAAAGAAAATCATGGACAGTTGTAGCCTTACAACTATCGCAGCTTTGAGCTTCCATCACTGCACATTGCTGCACAGGTCTGATCAATCTCATAGAAATGCAGGATACACAACATACCAACCATGTTACAGGATACAACATGTACCATGTTACAGGATACAACATGTACCATGTTACAGGATACAACATGTACCATGTTACAGGGTACAACATGTACCATGGTATATCATTTTTAAACTATGTAAATAATAATCAATATTTCTATGATAAATGCAGATTGCCCACTGTTGATCTCGGGTACTGTCCATTGATTGTTTAGAATAAACAATACTGTACAGTAACAGTACTACAATAAACAATACTGTATACAGTAACTATTAACTACAGTATATTGTGTGACCTTCCAGCAGTGGTGGAAAAAGTACTACATGTTTTTTACTTAAGTAACAGTATCAATACAGCATTGTAGAAATGTCCGGAATTCAAAATTTAGTAAAAGAGTAAAAGTACGAAAGTATTGGTATCAAACTGTACTTAAAGTACCAAAAGTAGAAAGTAGTCATTATGCAGAATGTCCCATTTCACATGTTTTAAATGTATACAAACTCTTTTGAAAATAACAGATCAAACCATTGTATAAATCATATGTAATCTTCTGAAATAAAAATGCTTTAAGAATATATTATTTTCAACCAAAACATATCTTTTTATTAGTGTGTTTGTTAATAAGTAATAATTTGAAATGTTTCGGTAGGACATGATATGTCCCAATTCTCAAGAATGGGTGATATTCAGACTATGACACAGTAAGAATATCACAAGTTATATCTTAACAGAAAAATAAGTAGGCCTATATGACATCATTGCATGGAAAAGAGAATAATGGAAGATGTTCCAGGCAGTTCTTTCTAGAACAGAAGAACTACCGTTGTTCTGGGAAACGGTAAAAGTTTGTTTGTTTGTTTGTTTGTATGTGTGTGTACACATATACATATATATATATATATATACATATACACATATACATATATATATATATATGTATATATGTATATGTGTATATGTATATATATATATATATATATATATATTCCCTGTAGTGATTAAACCCTGAAGAAAGCACAAGCTGACATGCGTTAGTGTATTTAAAATATATCTAGCCCAAATATAATGAAGGCCTTTTAATTATAAAATCCACCTTGAATGCCTGGACCTGGATTTTATAATGCCTTTTTTTGACATCCTCTCTATAGCAGTGTAATAATTACTCTAGTAATTCATTAAAATGAGTTAACTGACGTTTAATTAAAGTAAAATAAATTAAGTAAAATAATTGAAATAGTGCCTCCCATTAGCCGTGTAATAGAACACAGTACAAAACAGTTCTACCATATAAATGAATAACCAAAACAATTTGCAGTAAATCCATCCATCTTATCCGGAATCGGGTCACAGGGGCAATAGTTCCAGCAGAGATCTCCAGACTTCCCCTTCCCAGGCAACAATATCCACTTCATCCTGGGCGATCCCGAGGCGTTCCAAGGCCAGTGTGGAGATATAATGCCCACGTCTGGTCCTTGGTCTGCCAGGGGATCTGGCAGACCTCTCTAGGGAGACACTCAGGAGGCATCTGTACTAGATAACTGAACCTCTGGCTACAGATTTTTATATATATATATATATATATATATATATATATATATATATATATATATATATATATATATATATATATATATATATATATATATTTATATTTATATTTACATTTACATTTATATTTATATATAAGTCCTAATTGGAGGCCTATGTTGACAGGAGCAGTGTAAATATCCATAATATTTTTGATTGTCTTTCCAACTCCCTGCCAAAAAACTGCTGTTGAATCTGATCGTTTAAAGGGGCTACACCATGAATTTCTATTTTTTGGGCTTCCCAGTGTCTCTTGTACCCCAAATAATATTTCTTTTTAACATTCAGTCATTCATTCTCATTTCAGAGATTTTCAGAATGGGTGTGTCTGAACAGGCCATCTCAGAATGGCAATGTTGCTTATGTAAGCAACATTTCTAGTCCCGCCCCCAGCCCGCTAAATGTACGGCAACAAGGACTTCCTTCCTGTTTTGGGCGAAGGGCGGGCCGTATTCTAATGGGGGCAGGGAAAAGGGATGAGGAGGGTGGGGGGCGGGGGGAGGTGATGATTGATAGACAGAATTGCTCAGTAGCACCCCTCTGCCCAAAAGGACGTTTTGGTATTGCAGCTGAAAAAGCTTGGAATGACAGACAGTCAGATTGTGAGAAAAAATATCTGCATGTTTTTTTAGGCTTACAACCTGTTTAATACGTATTAGGGGGAAATATTTATATATAATATATTTTTTTTACATTCATGGTGTAGCCCCTTTAAAGGGTATTTTCTTTTCCTTGGTGTGAATACCCTGGTGTGTCTTAAAACTACTTGACTAACTGACACTCTTGTCACAATGTCTACAGTGGAAAGGTTTTTCTCCAGGGCGGGTGTGTTATAAGGTTACATGAATCATTAAAACCTTTGTCGCAATGTTTACACAGGAGAGGATTTTTCTCCTGTGTGGATACGCTGGTGTCTGTTCAAGAGACCTGAGCGACTGAAACTCTTGGCACATTGGTTACAGTGGAATGGTTTTTCTCCATTATGGATATTCTGGTGTGTCTTCAGACTTCTTGAAGAACTGAAACTCTTGTTGCAATGTTCACAGTGGAAAGGTTTTGCTCCCGTGTGGACACGCTGGTGTCTTTTCAGGTCAGTTGACTGACTGAAACTCTTGTCACAAAGTTTACAGTGGAAAGGTTTTTCTCCAGTGTGGACACGCTTGTGTCTGTTCAGGTCAGCTGACTGACTGAAACTCTTGTCACATTGTTTACAGTGGAAAGGTCTTTCTCCGGTGTGGACAAGCTGGTGTGTCTTCAGACTACCTGACTCCTTGAAACTCTTGTCACAATGTTTACAGGGAAAAAGCTTTTCTCCAGTGTGGACACGCTGGTGTCTATTCAACACATTTGACTGACTGAAACTCTTGTCACACCGTTTACAGTGGAAAGGCTTTTCTCCAGTGTGGATAAGCTGGTGTCTCTTCAGGGAAGTTGACTGATTGAAACTCTTGTTGCAATGTTCACAGTGGAAAGGTTTTGCTCCCGTGTGGACACGCTGGTGTCTTTTCAGGTCAGTTGACTGACTGAAACTCTTGTCACAAAGTTTACAGTGGAAAGGTTTTTCTCCAGTGTGGACACGCTTGTGTCTGTTCAGGTCAGCTGACTGACTGAAACTCTTGTCACATTGTTTACAGTGGAAAGGTTTTTCTCCAGTATGGAAACGCTGGTGTGTTTTCAAATGACCTGACTCACCGAAACTCTTGTCACAGTATTTACAGTGGAAAGGTGGATCTTCAGTGTGGACAACCTGGTGTCTTTTCAGGACAGCTGACTGACTGAAACTCTTGTCACAAAGTTTACAGTGGAAAGGTTTTTCTCCTGTGTGGACACGCTGGTGTTTGTTCAGGTCAGTTGACTGGCTGAAACTCTTGTCACAAAGTTGACAGTGGAAAGGTCTTTCTCCGGTGTGGACACGCTGGTGTGTCTTCAGACTACCTGACTCCTTGAAACTCTTGTCACAATGTTTACAGTGGAAAGGTTTTTCTCCAGTGTGGATACGCTGGTGTCTATTAAGGTCAGTGGACTGACTAAAACTCTTGTCACAATGATTACCGTGAAAAGGTTTTTCTCCACTGTGGACACGCTGGTGTTTCTTCAGGTCAGTTGAGCGACTGAAACTCTTGTCACAGTATTTACACATGTGCCGTTTCTTTCCTGTGGAAGTCTTCCGAGGTGTCTTTACAGAGTTGTTGATTTTCTGACAGGCTGCGGAGGTGATCAGTCCATTCCCCAGCATTTGGCAGTAGAGGTCATTGTGGCTCCTCTTGATGTGTTTATGGAGGAAGAACTGAGATGTGAAGGCGAATGGACACTTGGAACAAGAGAAAACCTGAGTCTGGGGAGACTGGCACATCACTCCTGAGATAAACAAATAGAGACAGAGGGAGAGAGAGAAAGCGAGAGAGAGGGGGGGTTAGAAGGGAAGGGGCAGGTAAAAAATGGTGAGCTGTACTATGAATCTCCTTAGGGGCGAAACAAATATAAATATAGAAAAATGCTTACTGTTAAAACAAACAACAAATTGGGGTAAGAATTTCAAATAAGAAAACAGAGCTGAGGAACGTCCTAATGTTAACAGGCGAATAATTTATATCAACAACATTTTCCTTGTCAAACTACCTCTATCAGTGGCACAGCCAGAAGGCTAGTAAAGAGAGGCTGGGCCTAGGCAGGAGCGTGTGGGCACGCGCTGTGCACGCGTGCTTACTTTATTTTGGTTTTAGGGTTAGGATTAGGTTATTTAGTTCTTATTTTTGCCTGATCTTACCGATTTATTATCAAAAAATTAATTATATGAAAAAAAAAAATATATATATATATATATATATATATTTTTTAATTTCTTTTTCTTTTTTTTTGCTAAATCGATTTGGAAGGCCAGCTTTCTATGTGGGTGGGCCATGGCCAACGCAGGCCCACTCATGGCTGTGCCCCTGACCTCCATACCAACAAACGATCACTTAATCATTTACAGTGGACTTTTTTTTACCCTTGACGTGAATAATCCGATGTTTTTTACAAGCATGTAAACGACTGTCGACAGATTTTTCTCCATTGTGGACAAGCTGGTGTCTCTTCAGGGCAGCTGACTGTTTGAAACTCTTGTCACAATGTTTACAGGGAAAAAGCTTTTCTCCAGTGTGGACACGCTGGTGTCTATTCAACACATTTGACTGACTGAAACTCTTGTCACACCGTTTACAGTGGAAAGGCTTTTCTCCAGTGTGGATAAGCTGGTGGCTCTTCAGGGCAGTTGACTGATTGAAACTCTTGTCACAATGTTTACAGAGAAAAGGTTTTTCTCCAGTGTGGACACGCTGGTGTCTATTCAGGGCAGCTGACAGACTGAAACTCTTGTCACACCGTTTACAGTGGAAAGGCTTTTCTCCAGTGTGGATAAGCTGGTGTCTCTTCAGGGCAGTTGACTGATTGAAACTCTTGTCACAATGTTTACAGAGAAAAGGTTTTTCTCCAGTGTAGACACGCTGGTGTCTATTCAGGGCAGCTGACAGACTGAAACTCTTGTCACACCGTTTACAGTGGAAAGGCTTTTCTCCAGTGTGGATTAACTGGTGTCTTTTCAGATTGGTTGACCTCGTGAAACTCTTGTCACAATGTTTACAGTGGAAAGGTTTGTCTTTAGTGTCGATACGCTGGTGTGTCTTCAGGGGACCTGACTCACTGAAATTCTTGTCAAACCGTTCATCATCACCGTCTTCAGTGGTCTCCCCCCAATCATCACTGTCATCAGTGACTTCAGTGTCAGATTCAAGTTCAACTTCAACTTCAGAGCAGTGTGAAGAGATGTCTTCATCATCATCATCATCATCTTCATGTTTCACTGCTAGTAATGTCAACATTGATCCATCAGGCTCCTCTGGTCTTTGAGGTATCTCCTCCTGTTCCTCTTTAATGTGTGGAGGCTCTGGTTCCTCCTGGAGCAGACTGGGGCTCCTCTCCTGTTCAGCAGAATCCTCTTCTTTACACACAAACATGTGCAGGATGTCTAGGAGTAGAAAAACAACATGGTATTGAACACAGGATTACTAAAAAAAATGTTTTCCATCTTTCATGTTACATGTAAAAAAAATGAGCTATTATAAGAATTGAAAGAATTCAGATTCAGATTCAAGTTTGAGCTAAATACATATTCTAAAAGGTAATCTGAATTGATATATTTAGTTACTTTACCCAACAAATGAATAATGGTGTTAGATCAAATATTGAATTTGAGTCATGAAATTATTAAGGGATATTAAAACATAATACTTCTATGAGCTTTGATTTGTGAGTAAATTATACCGTAGGCCAAGCCGGTGAGTGTGTGTGTGTGTGTGTGTGTGTGTGTGTGTGTGTGTGTGTGTGTGTGTGTGTGTGTGTGTGTGTGTGTGTGTGTGTGTGTGTGTGTGTGTGTGTGTGTGTGTGTTTGTGTGTGTGTGTGTGTGTGTGTACACTTGTGTCTGTCACCTCCAAAGTAGACCAATCACAGCTCATGCCACTAAGTGCATGACGTTACGAAACAGAGCCACCTCCAGACATGATAACCTGATATTTCTGGTGAGAAGTTTGGACGTAGTTTAAAATCTATGTAAACAGATTTTTATGACACGGCTCTGTAAGTCTAGACATTTTTGATGTTTTTGTTTTACCATTGTTATTGTATAGTGTAAATGTTATATTGTGACAGCCCTACAGAACAAAACATTTTAAAGAAAGAATGAGCACATGAAACTTACTGAGTGGGTGGTCTTCAGGTTCCTCCTGTTTAATAGACATGTCTCTGGCTGAGTCTGGAGAGTTCATCTTCACCTGCAGTCTGGACTCCACACACTGGTCTGAAATTAAGTTGAAATGAATTGAAAAGGGACTTTAATAACTGGAGACCTAGTAGTCTCAAGAATAACAATAATATTTGCAGAAGGTAAAGGAAATTGGCCTAAATCCAACTGGGTGCACCGATTATGGGATGTATTAGGGAAGAAATCACACTTAATCCAAGATTACACAAGGAAAAATGTGTCAAAAGACCCTCCCAACCAATGGATGCACAGAGAGAGTGATTACTATAGGGCTGTACGGATTTTGATGTGTCATGAGTTGTAGGAATGGTTTAATGTAAAACAGAGGAAGGGCAGGGTGTATAGAATCGTACTTCAAACATTGGGCTTTGACACAAAACACACCCCCTAGCTGCTAAGTCATGCTCATAAGTAGGAGTGGGAGATCATATTTGATCACTCACACAGTAACCAGCCTTTATTTGACCAGGGTGAGGGGAGTGATGAAAGTAGGACTGAAGACATTGGCTTCCATCAATTATGAAAAAAAACGTTAAAAAAAACCCCAAACAATTATGTTACTACATTCAACTTCAAAATGATGCTCTTGATTTGTTTTGTTATAAATCCAGTGCAACCCTTTTGTTTTGTCTATGACCAATTTGTTTGGTCTATGACCAAACAATGAAGCAGCAAAAATATATTTTAAATTTTTGTTCAATACATGATATTTCCAGTCAGTGAGTATACATGTTAAATAATCATGATCTCTATATTGATCAAAATATAGTGATTATTTTTGCCATAATCGAGCAGCCCCAACGGTGTGAAAGTTCATTATTCTGGGCCTGATAGTGGCGCTAGAAAATAGATCATGGGGATACTGAAACTGTTAGGTTTCACCTTCCGGGCAGCATGACTGCACTGAGCAAGTGTTATGGCAATCTGCCCATTACATTTTGATTACATCTTGTGTGCAGGTGTAAGGTTTGGCCTGAGGGTGGCGCTAGAGGAAAGGACATTTAGGCAACAAATTAGTAGGGTTCATCTCTGCTGAGCACATTAAAGATGTTAGTAATTTTGTTTTTATTTTTTTAGTGTTGAATAGCTCTATATTATGATAGTAATTGCCTCTCAGATGTTCCACCATAAACACATTGCTGTATAGAGTATTTCAAGCCTATTATCCCTATTTTAACAGAAAATACGTTTTCAGGTCAGATTACCAATTGAAGCCAATCAGGAGAGAGAAGTCATATAAGATACAGGATAAATAAATGAAACTGGAAGTGGTTAAAGATAAAATAATGAGCAGGCAAAATTGAAACACTTACTGAAACACTATACTGTAACTTGGTACTTGTTCCTGATTGGGGGAAATTGGCAACCCACCTCAGAGTGTATTTTCTGTTTATTAAAAAGCTGGAGACACGGGAGGCCTCTGTTACTGGACAAGAACTCCCCTTATCAGACGTCACACTGATAAGAACCAGTATGCGCGCGCAGGCCGGCACCAAATGAACCCCACCGCTCATAAGATGCAACGTTAAAGTGGTCACTGCGCTCAGGTGTAAACATGCATCCAATCAAACTTCCAGATGCTGTTTTTCTCCCAGTGTGGAGGAAGAATACTTATGATTTTTACTGTGATCTCTCGCTCTTGAAATATATAATCCTTGGTTTCTGTTGTGTGTAAACAATAATAGCAATTCAAAGCAGTTGTCCCCCAAACCCCACCTCCAGAGGCTGTCATAAGAACGGAGGGAGCGCTCTATGATCATGGCATCACAGCCTGCTTGGCTCGCACAGCTGCAGCCCGTCAAGCCTAATTTATGCTCTGTCCCGCGAAGGTCTTCTGTTTGCCGCTGCCTTTCATTTAGTTTGTTTAATTATTCTTCTGCACTATAATTTTACTCTAATGTTTCAGTTTTATTTGTCCTTCTTTTGTTTTTACTGTACGTTATTCTAATATCCTTTTAAAACGTGTTTCCTTTGCTTCATGTTTTATGTAAAGCACATTGGAGTGCCTTGTTGTTGACATGCAATACAAATAAACTTGCCCTGCCTATAAAGCCTTAACGTTTTGTTTATTTGTTTTAACCAAAAATATTACTCACATCACCTTAACTGTTTGTTTATAGCGCAGATAGCAACTGCATTGTATGTGTATGTGACAATCAACACATTTTAGCTAAAAGGGAATAAAAAAAGAGAGACTTTGTAACTTACTGAGGTCTGGCTGGTAGTCAGGTTCCTCCTGTTTCATTGAAACGGGTCTGGCTGGGTCTGGAGAGTTCATCTGCACCTGCTGTCTGGACTCCACAGAGTCTGGAAAGAAACAATTAAAACCCCAGAGTTTAGGATTAATTAAGAAGAGAAATACCTCAAACACTCAACATCAACAATAACAGACAATACGGTAAAATAAAAGTATTAACTTATTTAGTCACTTTTCAACTGGGCAAGTTGCTGTTTCACAGAGCACTTATCAATTATAATTACCCTTTTCACTTCAAGTTGTCCAGCATCAAAATATTGTTTGAAAGAATAAATAAATAAATGAACCTTCTTTTTCATGTGCAGCACATGAAAAATGTCCGGCATCAAAATGTTGTTTGAAAAAAAAAAGGAGAAAAAAAAAGATCAACCTTTTTCTTCATGTGCAACACATGAAAAAATGCATCAGCAAAGTACTGATAAGTCACTGACAAGTTTGTGGAGCTGTAACGACTGGAATGGACGGATACAATTTGAACATGATGTGATGCTATGCAAACAGAGCTACATGATTTTTAAGCTAGTTCTGAGACTCAGTGATCTGAACGTTTCAGTTATAACTGTATCATAGACTCATGTTCTTTATGGTGCATACTGCACTGGGGCACGATGCATGACACAAGATAGTTTCTAGTTATAGCAACATTAGTGAGACTCCACAGAGTTTCTAAAGGATGAAAAGGGTCATCAAATGTACCCATTGTGGAATACATTCTTTACTTTGAACTGGATGTTAACGGGATGAGCAAGTAAAACATGGTTCTTGCAGTATTATCCTTCAGAGCTTCTGAAAGAGTCTGGTTTAAGAAAACAGACAAAATATACAGTATATAGTTAATGCCACAGTTTTCTTGTACAAGATGTAATCTTTTTTAACCCATTCCTTCTGGTGTGAACTTATGATGTGACAATGAACTTGGAAGTATACACAATATACAATTTGAACGATAAGGAGATACACTTTGTTAATGATAATACTAATACATAATGATAACAGAATAAATGTGTTATGCGTTTTAAAAAATATATTTTTACTCCACTGCACCCTCCACATGTATGGTCAATGGTAATTTATATTGACCATATCTGTAGAGGGCGGACATATTTCATTTTCTGCCTAAAAAGTGAATTATACAGAGAAGGGTGGGGTCCTGAGAGCCTTCCCACCCTGGAGAATAGTCCTTCAACAACACAAAACAGCCTTTGTTTTGTACGTTTTGTTTATTTTTTTACTACAGTTGGAGCCCTCGCAGGGCAGTGGAATTCTTTGTCTATAAGCAGAGCAGAGCGACTGGCAGAGCGTTAGAGAGAACTCACTAACGCTCTGGACCAGAGCTACATTAATAGTGACATAATCAACATAGGCTGCTGCTGCTAGTATACTAGTTGTTATGTGTTTGCAGTGGTGTAAAGTAACTAAGTACATTTATTCAAGTACTGTACTTAAGTACAATTGAGGTCTTTTTTTTATTTACTGGAGTATTTCCAATTTTCAATATTACTTCTACTCCTTTACATCTCAGAGGATAATGTTGTAGTTTTACTCCACTACAATTGTGTGAAAACTTTAGTTACTAGTTACTTTGCAGATGTAAATGATTATATTATAAAAACATACATTAACCACTTTAGCCCTATTTTATACCTAGGCTATTTGAAAATAGCCGATCTACAAGCTCACAACGCGTGGCATCGCGACGCGTTGTGAGCTTGTAGATCGGCTTTGTAGATCGGTTTTGGAGTGAGTTGGGCTGTTACCGATCTACAAGCTCACAAGGCGCTAGACCTGCTATTTGAATTTGTTTTAATACTTTTACACTTTATATTTTGATGCCAATACTTTTGTACTTTTACTCAAGTAACATTTTGAACACAGCCCTTATACTTGTAATAGAGTATTTCTACACTGTGGGAGGCATATTGCTACTTTTACTGAGGTAAAATATCTGAGTACTTCTTCCGCCACTTTATGATCACATTTACTTAATATAGCGAGTAAGAGCAATTCGATTCATGTTCCATCTTAAATGATGATTCATAAAGCATTGGTTCTCAAAGTGGGGTCCGGGGACCCCCAGGGGTCCTTCCAGGGGGTCCCCAGCTAAATGAGGGATAGTAACCAAATGGACCCTTATATGTCTATAACTCAGATTGTGTACAAATGGAACCAAATGGGCCCGTTCCATTTGTACACTCTCAAGAGTTACATCAACATTGATTTTACAATATAAATGGGGGTCCCAGAGATAGAAATGCCGTTGAGGTCCGTATAGCCTAATGTATGTCAAACTGGGGGTCCTTGAAATTAAAATGGTTGAGAATCACAGAGACATAAAATCTTCTCTTATGGGGGTCCCTGGCATATCTTTTCAAATGGGGGTCCGCGGGCTAATAAGTGTCATTTTGGGGGTCCTTGACATGAAAAAGTTTGAGAACCCCTGTCATAAAGAGATAAATAGATGAATGAAAGCCAATAATGAGTTGATCTTTACCTGCTGTGTTTCAGTGGTTGAGCTGCTAACAAAGGTCACCAGACATGTCAACCCAAGACAGCTCGACCCGGACCGGTCGACCCGCTTTCGACCCGACAACTCGACCCAAATTCGACCCGGACCGCGAGAGAGAGAGAGAGAGAGAGATTGAGAGAGAGAGAGAGAGACATAATAATAATAATATGTACATTGATTTACCAAAGAATTATTATTTGTCTGTCAGGGTGAAACAAGCCCAAAGGCTTTCAAGCAAGCACAGCCATTGAGATAGACACCTCCTTACCTCAAGCCCTATTGTCTTCTTGATGTGATAAGGCTTTCAAGCACAGCCATTAGACACCTCCTTACCTCAGCTCTAAATCCTTACAGTGTGTCTATTATCAATTGGTTCAGCCTGGCGGTCCTCAATCTGTGTTGTCTGACAATTATTCTTGCACTCACTTTATTCTCCCCTTTTCAGGTAAAGTGCAAAGTTGCCATGTTATAATAAGTTTCTATGAATGCTTTAGCTTCAAGACTGTATTGGTGTGGGACTGTGTTGGTGTTTTTGTTGCACTCGTTACAAAGCTAATGGAGGCTAATGGAAGCTAAAGGGAGTCACCCAGAGGACGTTTACAGAACATCATAAAGTGACGTTCAGTCTACACATTAGCAGCAGCTCAGTCAGTGTTGTTGTATATGAGATGCAAATATTATAATTGGGATTTCATTTATATTGCATATTTCATCTTACTTACATTTTGTTTACAAGGTGAATATGTATGCTACACAGCATATGACCGTGTCCTTGTTTAAGGAAGGATCTAAAGGATCTAAAGGATCTGGTATTTCTATTATTGGCATATCTTTTTAATGTTAATAATGAGAGCTATACATTTAAGGAAGGATAGGCTATCATAAATGTTTAGCTTCAGCCTATTTCCTTTTCATCACCTCAAACACTGATGGATGTAAGACTTGTATACATGCTTAATGTCCCTTTAAAGTTAAAACTGTATATAGAATGCAGATATATGCAGAGAAACACAGAGACACTGGCCATCAACAACATCAATCACATTCCTAAGGCTAGCACCCATCATCAGCACCATCATTCATCCCCATAGCTTGATGGATGTAAGACTTGTATACATGCTTAATGTCCCTTTAAAGTTAAAACTGTATATAGAATGCAGCTATATGCAGAGAAACACAGAGACACAGGCCATCAACAACATCAATCACATTCCTAAGGCTATCAGCCATCATCATCAGCACCATCATCCATCCATCCCCATAGCAGAGTAAGACCTCTCCTAGGGGTTTTGTGAATAATCACATGAAGTATAAAAGTCTGATATATAAGAAAAGTTATAGTTATAATGGTAATGCCTTTATTGATTGTATGCTGTGCTTTGAATACACTATATTATTTGTACACAGCAAAAAGTGGGGTGTTGTTAAATGTTTCTTTATACCAGAGTTAAACACTAAAGGGATTAGACAAATAACACTTTAAAACAGTTTAAAACATTTATTTTGGCAATAATATCCCAGTCCAGTCAGTTTTTCTGTCATTCATTCCAACATTATGAATGAAGGTATAACATACAAACTTTCATCTGAAACACTGTATGAGCTCTGAACATCAAATGGTGTATACATTTTAAGTTCAGACAGTTTAATTATACACCTTGCCTCACTTTTTGATACTCTGAATGCATGATGATGCTCATCAAACTTCTCTGTAAATAGCTTGCTTGAAAAAAACAAAATGTGGTCCTCTACTAAAAGTATGTCACTTATTTGACAAAAGACTGGCATGTCTTCTTCTATTGCACTGCAAACAACAAGTCCAGCTTTATACTCAACACCATCTACTTTAACCCAAGTGGTTGAGAAAACCTCTTTTGACAAGATAATTTCAAGATTAGAATTGTTAACCACATTTTCACAACTGAGGGAAAAAGGTTTGATTGGCCCATACTCATTGTGCTTGAGAATGGAGGTTTCCCAGTGATGAGCAATGGTCATCTGATGCTTTTTAGCCAGTGATTTTGTTATGTTTTTGAATTTTTTAAAATAATCTTTAAACATCTTGTGTTTAGCTTCACACCTCATACACCACATATGTAGTAATGGGCCAATTTTTGATAGTTTGATAGTATGACTGAAATAGTGCACATTCGATCAGACTCAGCCTTTTTGTAATATACTACTATTTTTGACCTTTTTTTCAATCATTGAAATTGTTTTGATAGTATGACTGAAATAGTGCACAAAGACTCAGCCTTTTTGTAATATACATTTTATTTCACATGTTTTTGTATATACTACTATTTTTTACCTTTTTTTCAATCATTGAAATTGTTTCACACTGCCCTGTTTTGTCAAATAAAATAACAGTTACTTTAATTCATTTCACCTCTTGTGTTGTGTTTAATGATGGCAACTAGTGTAGATCTGCTACTTTCAAATGATTTTAGAGGAGAGGAGGACAAAACAGACACAATAAGGCATACATTATTATTTCATTTAGAAAAGAAGGTTTACAAAAACACTTCTTAAAAAAAAGTATGCAACTGGGGGAGCATGCTTACAATATTTACTCTTAAATATGCTATAACACTTCTCAAAAAAAAGTATGCAACTGGGGGAGCATGCTTACAATATTTACTCTTAAATATACTATAACACTTCTTTAAAAAAAAGTATGCAACTGGGGGAGCATGCTTACAATATTTACTCTTAAATATACTATAAATATACTCAGGACCTCCCTCACCGTCACCTTGTACCTTCTTAAAAAAAAGTATGCAACTGGGGGAGCATGCTTACAATATTTACTCTTAAATATACTATAAATATACTCAGGACCTCCCTCACCGTCACCTTGTACCTTGTACTCTACTACCCTCTAGGGGTTACACAGAGCTACTACTTCAGACAACCAGACCCGGTCGATTTGGGTCGAGCTGTCTCAAAATCGCGGCTGGTCGAGCTGTCTTGGGTTGACATGCCTGGTGACCGTCATTGGTCGTGTTTTGAGTAATGAGCCAATGAGCTGCTGAGCACACTCCCAGACAATGGCATTATAGCCAGCGTTGCCAAGTCTGCTTATTTCCTGCAACTTGTGGACAAATTCTGCCTTGTTTTTGCCCTGTTTTTGTAGGTCGCCTGGCTCATTTCTCTCACTATACTTGGCAACACTGACTCACTGCGAGTGCGCTCCCACTCTCCCAGTAACACACACAGCAGAGAGACAGGGCAGCTCATAAATCGTCATGCAAATAAAAAACAAATTGATTCCCCGACCTTAAATACGGGACAAAGTGCGTCCCGTATCAGTTCAATACGGAACGCGTCTTTTAGTTTTCAATTACGGGACGATTCCGTATTTTACGGGACGGTTGGCAACCCTAGCATGATGCAGCCACACCATTGGCAGCTGCTAAATCCTTTGATCTCTGATGACCGTAACATTCTCCAAATCCTCCTCTTCAATACCTTTGGTTTTGGTAAAACTACCCCCCAACTTGGAAGCACCAGGAGGTTGTTTGTTTATAATTATACACTACGAATCCTTGGATGTAACTCCTCGAGTCGGCGGGGGTCGGTCTACCACTCTCTATTTCTTTTTCCTCGGTAGCTTTCACCGTTTTAAAATACTTGCTTAAATCTGCACACTTTGCAACTAGCACAGATAGCTCTTGTATCCTCTCGTTGTGTTGTTGTCGAGCTCTTTTCCCAAATTCGACTTGTAAACAAACCGGTGAAAAACCACATGTTGGATGTTGCATGCTGCGCCAGGCCGACATAAACGCATCGCCCCAAAACACACTCGCCCCGGGTATATCCAGCGGCCTCGGCCGGCGAAAAAAATAGGTGCGAGTGTTTTTTGGGGCGAGTGTTTTCCAAACACTCGCCCCAAAACACACTCGTTACTCGTAACGTGCAATCGGTACAAACACACTTGTCCGTTTGCTGGCGGAAAACGGGTCGCTACGAAACGGAAGCTTTTGTTCCGGATCCGGCCATTTCTGTCTGTTACTCAAAGAAAAGCGGAACACGGATGTGCTTTTTCCGGACCGGATCGCGTCCGTTTTA
>NC_139949.1:50226709-50431709 GCF_963454915.1 Gymnoscopelus microlampas
CCATTGAGATAGACACCTCCTTACCTCAAGCCCTATTGTCTTCTTGATGTGATAAGGCTTTCAAGCACAGCCATTATAGCTCTAAATCCTTACAGTGTGTCTATTATCAATTGGTTCAGCCTGGCGATCCTCAATCTGTGTTGTCTGACAATTATTCTTGCACTCACTTTATTCTCCCCTTTTCAGGTAAAGTGCAAAGTTGCCATGTTATAATAAGTTTCTATGAATGCTTTAGCTTCAAGACTGTATTGGTGTGGGACTGTGTTGGTGTTTTTGTTGCACTCGTTACAAAGCTAATGGAGGCTAATGGAAGCTAAAGGGAGCCACCCAGAGGACGTTTACATAACATCATAAAGTGACGTTCAGTGTTGTCGTATATGAGATGCAAATATTATAATTGGGATTTCATTTATATTGCATATTTCATCTTACTTACATTTTGTTTACAAGGTGAATATGTATGCTACACAGCATATGACCGTGTCCTTGTTTAAGGAAGGATAGGCTATCATAAATGTTTAGCTTCAGCCTATTTCCTTGTGATCACCTCAAACACTGATGGATGTAAGACTTGTATACATGTATGCTTGTACTGTGAGTTGATCATAGCATAGCAGAGTATGACCTCTCCTAGGGGTTTTGTGAATAATCACATGAAGTATAAAAGTCAGATATATAAGAAGTTATAGTTATAATGGTAATGCCTTTATTGATTGTATGCTGTGCTTTGAATACACTATATTATTTGTATGTGTTATGGAAATGATTATTTTGTCATTCAGTCATAAAGTGACGTTCAGTCTACACATTAGCAGCAGCTCTGTGTTGTCTGACAATTATTCTTGCACTCATTTTAGAGGAGATGAGGACAAAACAGACACAATAAGGCATACATTATTATTTCATTTAGAAAAGAAGGTTTACAAAAACACTTCTTTAAAAAAAGTATGCAACTGGGGGAGCATGCTTACAATATTTACTCTTAAATATACTATAAATATACTCAGGACCTCCCTCACCGTCACCTTGTACCTTGTACTCTACTACCCTCTAGGGGTTACACAGAGCTACTACTTCAGACAACCAGACCCGGTCGATTTGGGTCCAGCTGTCTCGAATTCGCGGCTGGTCGAGTTGTCTTGGGTTGACATGTCTGGTGACCCTAACAAACGTCCTCCTGCTGCTTAACGACGACACTGTTTAGAAACGACACGCTTTACTTTTCTTTGTATTTTAAAATGTCAACAATCAGTCAGTCAGTCAGTCAGTCAACAACAACACGTTGTTTTCACTAATATCATCACCTCTGATAAAGAGACGCGTTCAGAGAGACGTTTCGTAGCAGAAGCTGTAGGAGAATAAATGACGCTGTTTCTCTCTATTTAAAACATAACGGTGTGTTTCAGTTTGAGTCATAGCGTTATATCATATGATATCAGTTTCGCCAGCTTTGGGAATGTAGTACAGTGTTTCTCTCCTACAACCATCTTTGAGTCAGTTCAGAACACAACCAGGGTTGCCAGATCGGAATGAGGGATTCCAGCCCAAGCACAACTTAAAACCAGCCCAACGCAATATAATCCCGCCCACATGCACGCACATGCACGCGCGCGCAGCGCGCGTGCATGTGCGTGCATGTGGGCGTACATGTTCGCGCACGCACATGCACGCGCGCGCAGCGCGCGTGCATGTGCGTGCATGCCCCGCGCGCGCGCGAAGCGCGCGCGCGCGATTTTTTTCGGGTCTACTTTGGTTTTTGGTACTTTCTTTTCGGTTTTAATTCGGTTATTTCTTTAATTATACATTGTTATTTTTGCCTGATTTTACCATATTTGACCAATATGTACGTATGTGCCTGGAGTATTAGTTAATAGAGAATTAATTCATTATAGTAATTAATATGGTAATTAATAAAGTATTCATTCATTTTTCGGGTCTAATTTGTTTATTCATTATAGTAATTAATATAGTAATTAATAAAGTATTAATACATTTTTTGGGTCTAATTTGTTTTTTGGCAGGCTACTTTCTTTTCGGATTTAATTCGGTTATTTATTTAATTATACATTGTTATTTGTGCCTGATTTTACCATCTCTATTTGACCAATATGTACAGTATGTATGTGCCTGGAGTATTAGTTATTTGGGCATCATTAGTGTAGCTATTAAAGCCATGAGCAGATCTACAAGGCAAGCTCACACCCCTCTGCTTGTAGATCTTCCAATTTCACTAGGCTATTTGAATGCATTCACCACACGTTTTTAGCTTTGATCTCTCCCATCAAAATTGATGTAGATAATAAATTGGCGGCAGCAGTTGCGCTGTGCTTTTTTTGCAAACTGTTGATAAAGTATTCAATCAAAGGCAAAGCTACAAAGAGGACATAAGCATACAAAGCTTTATCCACCAAATAACATGAAGAGGCTAACGACAGAGTGCAAAGAAAATATACAGTCAGACAACCCAAAATAGCAACACCAATGGTATTGCAGCCACAATAAAGAGATGAAACGGACACGAAATGTGAGATATAAAAACCAATCCAGCATATTAAAAAACTAGCAGGCTCTCTCTCTCTTGTGCGCGGCGCGGCCACTCGCGTGCGCACACACACACACACACACACACACACACACACACACACACACACACACACACACACACACACACACACACACACAAATCAGTAATGCAATAACGGGCTAAATAGAAATGATCTTACCTTTATGCAGAATCAATGTCTTTTAAGTTGAAGTGTTTTTTGTTGTTGTTTTTTGTTGTTGTTTTTTTTGTTTTTTTTGTTTTTTTGTTATTTTTGGTTTTTTTAAACGAACTATATACAGTCACTGCAAGCCAGGTCAGCTGGCTAATACATGGATGAATCAAATCTCCCCAACAGCCGCCGGGGAGGTTTGAAAGTAGCGGACGTCAGTCCATTCCTACTCAGGCCAGAGCGTACATGCATGAGGCTGGTTAGGAGCTGTAGTCCCATGCGATTTCTTGTGTCATCCTTTAGCAGTGCCACCTGGGAAAATGCTCTCTCAACATGAGCATTAGATATGGGCAGAGTCAGCAATTTGATGACACCCAGTGCTAAGTCTTTGAAACACTGGTTTTCTCCTGCGTCTTTGAACGCTTCAATTTCCAGCCAAAACGCGTCAACTGCTTGATCACTTGAGAAGCCTGCTGATGCCACGTTTCTCCACTGGCACTCTAATGTGTCGATAGGACATGAAAAGAACTCTGTGGGCAAGTCATTAACTTTTGGCCTGTCTATGGTGGACATCACAGTTTTGGGGCAAAACAACTCAAGTTTTCGCAGCATTTCCATTGATGCAGGTAGGCGCATTTGATACTGCACCAGTGTCTCCTTTAGGAAATCAAAACAGCGCGTAAAGATTCTGTCCTTCATATCAGGGGCCAGTTTGCTTTTTTCCATCATATGTTGGAATGTTGTACCCAGGTCTGCATCCTGGGGCGAGAGGTAGACGCTGGACGATTTCAGATCCAGTTCGAGGAGACGCTTGTGATTGTTCATGCGCAAAACACTGGGCTTTATTACTCTCCTCAACGTAGACATGTACAGTCTCTCAAGATCCCGAAACACACCCAGTGAGTCTCCCGTTTCCAACTGGAAGTATTTGTTCACGTTTTTTATTTCTATCAACACAGGCCGGAGAAAGTGCATGTAAAGAATATTTGTCTTGTCATTGTACATTTCATTTAGTAGCCTGGCTGCATAGCAGTGTTCTGCGTTGGATACCAAACTGAAGTGCAGCTTCAGTGCGTCTTCTTGAGCTACAATGCGGTCAATACAGTCTGAAATCACTAACCAGCGTGTCGAGCTGGGTGAAATCAGTTTCAGTGGACCCTCTCCATCATTTAGAGTCTCATAGACATTTTTGTAGTCACACTGGCGCTTTGCTGAATGAGCAAACCAGTTATACGTTTCTTTTATCATATATTCAAGGTTGCTTGGCAGTTGTTGCATAGCTTTGTTGGCAACAATATCCAATGAGTGGCATACACAACGAATAAGCTGTAGATTGGGCTGCTTTTGTTTAAGTAAAGTGAACACGGAGTGATTCTTTCCTACCATGACACTTGCCCCGTCCGTAGCAATCCCCACCATGTTTCGGATGTCCAGGCCACACTCTATCAGAAACTTAATAATTGCATCTGATATGCCAATAGCATTAGCGTCGACAATCTCAACAAGCCCCAGATATGTGCTGATAAACTTGCCGTGTTTCAGCGATCGGTACTTGACACATATACACAGGAGTTTAGTCACGGATACGTCTGTGGTTTCATCCAGATAGAGAGAGTATGGAGACTCACCTATGTCCTCCCTTAACTCTTCTCTGAAGTGTGGTGCCAGGACAGACTTGATTACTGCTGTACATTTCGTCCTGTGCATTTTGAATGCTCCTGTTTCATCCTGCCAGATATCTGACAGATCATCCACGGCATTAATAGATGTGTGACATGCAACATAGGTTGCGATCCTTAGCTCTCGGCGTTTCTGGTCATCTTTAATGGTGCCTGATGGACCAGCGTTGACTGGTACAGTGAAGGATTTGACACTGGGCACACAACGGGACTGGTGCTTCTTTGTCTGGCCATGCTCTTTCAAGTCATTATACTGTGCTCTTATAAGAGTATTGCAATATTTACACCGAGCTTTGGCATCATCATCGGGGACAGGGGCGATCCACGACTTTAGCACTGGATCTGACTCCCATTCCTTCCTGTATAACTTTTTATACTTTCCCCACTTCGGCATCACGACTTTTATGTACAACCTCCTTAAAGAATACCTTGAAACAAGATGTAAACACAACAACAGCTGCTGTCTTCCTCCCGCGCGATAAACAGGTGGCACGCCCTCCCACAACAACCGTGCCCGTAATTGGACGGGGCGGGGGGCCGCGGCCACCGCTACTCCTCCCCCCCCCCCCCCCCCCCCCCCCCCGGATACAGAAACAGTGCATCCATTTATGTGCGTTTAAGTGGCCGGATACAGTAGGCGGGGTTCTAGACCGGATCAGAGCACTGAGCAGCAGATAGAAACCAGGCTTTTATACGGTCTGGAGATCTTAGTATAATTTGTTTTACTGCGCGAAAAGTCTGGTGACGTGAGGCTAATGATAACCCGCCAAATATTTTTTTTAAATAAATACATTAAAATAAAATAAAAAAATAAATTTTGCCAGCCCAAATTTTTTATTTGGGCTGGTTTTAACTTTCAAACCAGCCCAAATTTGATGTGCCCGCCCAAGGCTATTTATTCCAGCCCAATGAGTTTAAAAGTAGCCCAATTGGGCGGAAAACCGCCCAATCTGGCAACACTGAACACAACACTGCACTGCATTGTGGGTATGCTCCTCTTCTTCTGAGTTTCTGGCAGACTAGACGCCAGGCTCACGTGTTGCTGCCCCCCACTGTTGATCTTGGATATTGGGGGGAAAAAAGAGAAGGCAAAAAAGAAAGAGCCAAGGTACATATTTCAGTGGTGGAAAAAGTACACAAATTCTTTACTTAAGTAAAAGCACCAATACTGCAATATAAAAATACTCTTTTACAAGTAAAAGTCCAGAATTAAAAAAAAATACTTGAGTAAAAGTACAAAAGGATTGGCATCAAAATGTACTTAAAGTACCAAAAGTTAAAGCACTAAATATTTGAAAATAGCAGATCTACAAGCTACAAATACCTCAAAATCGTACTTAAGTACAATTTTGAGGTATTTGTACTTTACTTGAGTATTTCCAATTTCCAATACTTTTACTTCTACTCCACTACATCTTAGAGGCAAATATTGTACTTTTACTCCACTACAATTATTTAAAAACTTTAGTTACTAGTTACTTTTCAGATATAAACTATGATATAATGAAACATACAGTAACCAGTTTAGCCCTATTTTATACCTAGGCTATTTGAAAATAGCTGATCTACAAGCTCACAACTCGCGATTTTTTTCGGGTCTACTTTGGTTTTTGGTACTTTCTTTTCGGTTTTAATTCGGTTATTTCTTTAATTATACATTGTTATTTTTGCCTGATTTTACCATATTTGACCAATATGTACGTATGTGCCTGGAGTATTAGTTAATAGAGAATTAATTCATTATAGTAATTAATATGGTAATTAATAAAGTATTCATTCATTTTTCGGGTCTAATTTGTTTATTCATTATAGTAATTAATATAGTAATTAATAAAGTATTAATACATTTTTTGGGTCTAATTTGTTTTTTGGCAGGCTACTTTCTTTTCGGATTTAATTCGGTTATTTATTTAATTATACATTGTTATTTGTGCCTGATTTTACCATCTCTATTTGACCAATATGTACAGTATGTATGTGCCTGGAGTATTAGTTATTTGGGCATCATTAGTGTAGCTATTAAAGCCATGAGCAGATCTACAAGGCAAGCTCACACCCCTCTGCTTGTAGATCTTCCAATTTCACTAGGCTATTTGAATGCATTCACCACACGTTTTTAGCTTTGATCTCTCCCATCAAAATTGATGTAGATAATAAATTGGCGGCAGCAGTTGCGCTGTGCTTTTTTTGCAAACTGTTGATAAAGTATTCAATCAAAGGCAAAGCTACAAAGAGGACATAAGCATACAAAGCTTTATCCACCAAATAACATGAAGAGGCTAACGACAGAGTGCAAAGAAAATATACAGTCAGACAACCCAAAATAGCAACACCAATGGTATTGCAGCCACAATAAAGAGATGAAACGGACACGAAATGTGAGATATAAAAACCAATCCAGCATATTAAAAAACTAGCAGGCTCTCTCTCTCTTGTGCGCGGCGCGGCCACTCGCGTGCGCACACACACACACACACACACACACACACACACACACACACACACACACACACACACACACACACACACACACACACAAATCAGTAATGCAATAACGGGCTAAATAGAAATGATCTTACCTTTATGCAGAATCAATGTCTTTTAAGTTGAAGTGTTTTTTGTTGTTGTTTTTTGTTGTTGTTTTTTTTGTTTTTTTTGTTTTTTTGTTATTTTTGGTTTTTTTAAACGAACTATATACAGTCACTGCAAGCCAGGTCAGCTGGCTAATACATGGATGAATCAAATCTCCCCAACAGCCGCCGGGGAGGTTTGAAAGTAGCGGACGTCAGTCCATTCCTACTCAGGCCAGAGCGTACATGCATGAGGCTGGTTAGGAGCTGTAGTCCCATGCGATTTCTTGTGTCATCCTTTAGCAGTGCCACCTGGGAAAATGCTCTCTCAACATGAGCATTAGATATGGGCAGAGTCAGCAATTTGATGACACCCAGTGCTAAGTCTTTGAAACACTGGTTTTCTCCTGCGTCTTTGAACGCTTCAATTTCCAGCCAAAACGCGTCAACTGCTTGATCACTTGAGAAGCCTGCTGATGCCACGTTTCTCCACTGGCACTCTAATGTGTCGATAGGACATGAAAAGAACTCTGTGGGCAAGTCATTAACTTTTGGCCTGTCTATGGTGGACATCACAGTTTTGGGGCAAAACAACTCAAGTTTTCGCAGCATTTCCATTGATGCAGGTAGGCGCATTTGATACTGCACCAGTGTCTCCTTTAGGAAATCAAAACAGCGCGTAAAGATTCTGTCCTTCATATCAGGGGCCAGTTTGCTTTTTTCCATCATATGTTGGAATGTTGTACCCAGGTCTGCATCCTGGGGCGAGAGGTAGACGCTGGACGATTTCAGATCCAGTTCGAGGAGACGCTTGTGATTGTTCATGCGCAAAACACTGGGCTTTATTACTCTCCTCAACGTAGACATGTACAGTCTCTCAAGATCCCGAAACACACCCAGTGAGTCTCCCGTTTCCAACTGGAAGTATTTGTTCACGTTTTTTATTTCTATCAACACAGGCCGGAGAAAGTGCATGTAAAGAATATTTGTCTTGTCATTGTACATTTCATTTAGTAGCCTGGCTGCATAGCAGTGTTCTGCGTTGGATACCAAACTGAAGTGCAGCTTCAGTGCGTCTTCTTGAGCTACAATGCGGTCAATACAGTCTGAAATCACTAACCAGCGTGTCGAGCTGGGTGAAATCAGTTTCAGTGGACCCTCTCCATCATTTAGAGTCTCATAGACATTTTTGTAGTCACACTGGCGCTTTGCTGAATGAGCAAACCAGTTATACGTTTCTTTTATCATATATTCAAGGTTGCTTGGCAGTTGTTGCATAGCTTTGTTGGCAACAATATCCAATGAGTGGCATACACAACGAATAAGCTGTAGATTGGGCTGCTTTTGTTTAAGTAAAGTGAACACGGAGTGATTCTTTCCTACCATGACACTTGCCCCGTCCGTAGCAATCCCCACCATGTTTCGGATGTCCAGGCCACACTCTATCAGAAACTTAATAATTGCATCTGATATGCCAATAGCATTAGCGTCGACAATCTCAACAAGCCCCAGATATGTGCTGATAAACTTGCCGTGTTTCAGCGATCGGTACTTGACACATATACACAGGAGTTTAGTCACGGATACGTCTGTGGTTTCATCCAGATAGAGAGAGTATGGAGACTCACCTATGTCCTCCCTTAACTCTTCTCTGAAGTGTGGTGCCAGGACAGACTTGATTACTGCTGTACATTTCGTCCTGTGCATTTTGAATGCTCCTGTTTCATCCTGCCAGATATCTGACAGATCATCCACGGCATTAATAGATGTGTGACATGCAACATAGGTTGCGATCCTTAGCTCTCGGCGTTTCTGGTCATCTTTAATGGTGCCTGATGGACCAGCGTTGACTGGTACAGTGAAGGATTTGACACTGGGCACACAACGGGACTGGTGCTTCTTTGTCTGGCCATGCTCTTTCAAGTCATTATACTGTGCTCTTATAAGAGTATTGCAATATTTACACCGAGCTTTGGCATCATCATCGGGGACAGGGGCGATCCACGACTTTAGCACTGGATCTGACTCCCATTCCTTCCTGTATAACTTTTTATACTTTCCCCACTTCGGCATCACGACTTTTATGTACAACCTCCTTAAAGAATACCTTGAAACAAGATGTAAACACAACAACAGCTGCTGTCTTCCTCCCGCGCGATAAACAGGTGGCACGCCCTCCCACAACAACCGTGCCCGTAATTGGACGGGGCGGGGGGCCGCGGCCACCGCTACTCCTCCCCCCCCCCCCCCCCCCCCCCCCCGGATACAGAAACAGTGCATCCATTTATGTGCGTTTAAGTGGCCGGATACAGTAGGCGGGGTTCTAGACCGGATCAGAGCACTGAGCAGCAGATAGAAACCAGGCTTTTATACGGTCTGGAGATCTTAGTATAATTTGTTTTACTGCGCGAAAAGTCTGGTGACGTGAGGCTAATGATAACCCGCCAAATATTTTTTTTAAATAAATACATTAAAATAAAATAAAAAAATAAATTTTGCCAGCCCAAATTTTTTATTTGGGCTGGTTTTAACTTTCAAACCAGCCCAAATTTGATGTGCCCGCCCAAGGCTATTTATTCCAGCCCAATGAGTTTAAAAGTAGCCCAATTGGGCGGAAAACCGCCCAATCTGGCAACACTGAACACAACACTGCACTGCATTGTGGGTATGCTCCTCTTCTTCTGAGTTTCTGGCAGACTAGACGCCAGGCTCACGTGTTGCTGCCCCCCACTGTTGATCTTGGATATTGGGGGGAAAAAAGAGAAGGCAAAAAAGAAAGAGCCAAGGTACATATTTCAGTGGTGGAAAAAGTACACAAATTCTTTACTTAAGTAAAAGCACCAATACTGCAATATAAAAATACTCTTTTACAAGTAAAAGTCCAGAATTAAAAAAAAATACTTGAGTAAAAGTACAAAAGGATTGGCATCAAAATGTACTTAAAGTACCAAAAGTTAAAGCACTAAATATTTGAAAATAGCAGATCTACAAGCTACAAATACCTCAAAATCGTACTTAAGTACAATTTTGAGGTATTTGTACTTTACTTGAGTATTTCCAATTTCCAATACTTTTACTTCTACTCCACTACATCTTAGAGGCAAATATTGTACTTTTACTCCACTACAATTATTTAAAAACTTTAGTTACTAGTTACTTTTCAGATATAAACTATGATATAATGAAACATACAGTAACCAGTTTAGCCCTATTTTATACCTAGGCTATTTGAAAATAGCTGATCTACAAGCTCACAACGCGTCGATGCGACGCGTTGTGAGCTTGTAGATCTGCTATTTTCTGCTGCTATGAGCTTGTAGATCTGCTATTTCTGCTGCTATTTTCAAATATTTAGTTTAGTTCCACCACTGCACCTCTCCAGGGCACATAGGCCTGGTTGATTGGGAAAGGGCATGCACCTGGCACTGGGTGGACAGATGCTTTTTTTACCAGCCTGAGCCAAGGACAATGCCATGAGAAGCTGTTTGTATGCACATGTGTGGTTCTTTTTGTATTACCTATGAACATTTTACTATGTTACCACAAAATGGACTGAAATAAACTAAACTAAACTATGCCCACAGTAACACATCTCTAATGTCATCATATGCCCATATATGGTTATCAAAATGCATGATCAGAGTAAATTACATGAACCGTCAAGAAACGACAGGGTAAACAGTCCGGGTTCCTATACATTTTCCATTTTTAAATTCCACACTTTCCTGACTCAAATTTCCAGAATTCTTGGTTGTTTTTTCAGACCATATTTGAAAACAGAGTACAAATAGCTACATGTAAATGCTTATTACGTAAATAGTTTTAAAAATCCAACTGTTAACATGTATGTTACATTCTTACCATCTTATATTTTGCCAAATAATTGCAAGAACATTGTAGCTACGTACAATTGGCTCATTACAAATAAATCAACCACTTAAGCCTGCTTCATACTTAATTGTACCGAGGTGTTGCATGATGAAAGTAGCCTTCTACAATTTAACAACACGTTGGATAGCACCCATTGTTGAAAATACACTTGAAATGATTTTAAAATGTTTGCCTATAATGACATACACAAAATAGGGATGCCAGATTTAAAGTGGTTGAGACTAAACCCAGGCAATGCTAAGACAGTGCAATGTTATCAAGTTTTTATTATGTAATTTTAAATAGCTGTATACCTTCACAGTGAACTGTAAAGGAGAATAAAGTGTAAAGGCCAATATTGTAATCAATATTGGACAATATTGAGGCTCTATATGCTTTCCCCCAAGACAGGCAAAGTAGTAAAACATTAAGCATATAATATAGAATGGTATTCATTTGTATCTAAACACTACAGTAGACTCAGAATTTCCAAATTCTATGGCAGATTTACAACAAAAATTGCACAATTTCAAATCTAAATTAAACAGAAGTCCAGTCCACATCAGTGTATTATATACTGTATTATCAAGTATTATTCAACTTATAATACAAAGAAATAACAATACTAATGATAGCAATAATAATAATAATAATAATTATTATTATTTAGTAATAAAGATGATAACTATAATAATAGGGGAAGCTGTGTGTTCTATGATGCACGCGTTAATGTGCTCCTTGTAAACTTCAACATCCTCGCTGGTGTCTATTCAGGGCAGTTGAACGACTGAAGCTCTTGTCACAATGTTCACATTGGAAAGGTTTATCTCCAGAGTGGATACGCTGGTGTTCCTTCAAATGACTTGACAGCAAGAAACACTTGTTACACTGGTTACATCGATAAGGTTTTTATCCAGTATGGACACGCTGGTGTCTTTTCAGAGTAGATGAAACACTGAAACTCTTGTCACAATGTTCACAGTGGAACGTGTTTTCTCCAGTGTGGATACGCTGGTGTTGCTTCAGATGTTTTGAATGTCTGAAACTCTTGTCACAATGTTCACAGTGGAATGTTTTTTCTCCAGTGTGGATACGCTGGTGTTGCTTCAGATGTCTTGAAAGTCTGAAACTCTTGTCACAATGTTCACAGTGGAATGTTTTTTCTCCAGTGTGGATGAGTTGGTGTCTCTTCAGATGACGTGACAGCATGAAACACTTGTTACACTTGTTACATTGGTAAGATTTTTCTCCAGTGTGGATACCCTGGTGTACCTTCAGTTGACTTGACTCCATGAAAGACTTGCTACAGTGGTTACATCGGTAAGGTTTGGTGTGGACATGCTGGTGTCTATTCAGGGTAGTTGAACGAATGAAACTCTTGTCACAATGTTTACAGTGGAAAGGTTTTTCTCCAGTGTGAATTTGCTGGTGTCTCTTTAGGTCATGCGACTTACTGAACCTCTTGTCACAATGTTCACAGTGGAATGTTTTTTCTCCAGTGTGGACATGCTGGTGTGTTTTAAGGTGACCTGACCGACTGAAACACTTGTTACAATGTTTACAGTGGAAAGGTTTTTCTCCAGTGTGGATGAGCTGGTGTCTCTTCAGATGACTTGACAGCATGAAACACTTGTTACACTTGTTACATTGGTAAGATTTTTCTCCAGTGTGGATACCCTGGTGTATCTTCAGATGATTTGACTCCCTGAAAGACTTGTTACACTTGTTACATTGGAAAGGTTTTTGTACAGTGTGGACACGCTGGTGTCTTTTCAGAGCAGATGAAACACTGAAACTCTTGTCACAATGTTTACAGTGGAATGGTTTTTCTCCAGTGTGAATTCGCTGGTGTCTCATTAGGTCATGTGATTTACGGAAACTCTTTTCACAATGTTCACAGTGGAAAGGTTTTTCTCCAGTGTGGATAAGCTGGTGTTCCTTCAGATGTGCTGAATGTCTGAAACACTTGTTACAATTGTTACATTGGTAAGATTTTTCTCCAGTGTGGACACGCTGGTGTCTATTCAGGTCAGCTGACAGACTGAAACTCTTGTCACACCGTTTACAGTGGAAAGGCTTTTCTCTAGTGTGGATAAGCTGGTGTTTCTTCAGGGCAGCTGACTGATTGAAACTCTTGTCACACCGTTTACAGTGGAAAGGCTTTTCTCCAGTGTGGATTAACTGGTGTCTTTCCAGAGAGGTTGACCTAGTGAAACTCTTGTCACAATGTTTACAATGGAATGGTTTTTCTCCAGTGTGGACACGCTGGTGACTCTTCAGGTGACTTGACCATCTGAAACTCTTGTCACAATGTTTACAGTGGAAAGGTTTGTCTTTAGTGTCGATACGCTGGAGTGTCTTCAGGGGACCTGACTCACTGAAATTCTTGTCAAACCGTTCATCATCACCGTCTTCAGTGGTCTCCTCCCAATCATCACTGTCATCAGTGACTTCAGTGTCAGATTCAAGTTTAACTTCAACTTCAGAGCAGTGTGAAGAGATGTCTTCATCATCATCATCATCATCATCATCCTCATGTTTCACTGCTAGTAATGTCAACATTGATCCATCAGGCTCCCCTGGTCTTTGAAGTATCTCCTCCTGTTCCTCTTTAATGTGTGGAGGCTCTGGTTCCTCCTGGAGCAGACTGGGGCTCCTCTCCTGTTCAGCAGAATCCTCTTCTTTACACACAACCACGTGCAGGATGTCTAGGAGCAGAACAATAACATGGTATTGAACACAGGATTCCTAAAAAAAAATGTTTTCCATCTTTCATGTTACATGTAAAAAATGAGCTATTATAAAGTCCTGAAAGAATTCAGATTCAAGTTTGAGCTAAATACATATTCTAAAAAGTAATCTGAATTGATATATTTAGTTACTTCACCCAACAAATGAATAATGGTGTTAGATCAAATATTGAATTTGAGTCATGAAATTATTAAGGGATATTAAAACATAATACTTCACATGTGAGCTTTGATTTGTGAGTAAATTATACTGTAGGCCAAGCCGGTGTGTGTGTGTGTGTGTGTGTGTGTGTGTGTGTGTGTGTGTGTGTGTGTGTGTGTGTGTGTGTGTGTGTGTGTGTGTGTGTGTGTGTGTGTGTGTGTACACTTGTGTCTGTCACCTCCAAAGTAGACCAATCACAGCTCATGCCACTAAGTGCATGACGTTATGAAACAGAGCAACCTCCAGACATGAAAGCTTGACATTTCTGGTGAGAAGTTTGGACGTAGTTTAAAATCTATGTAAACGGTTTAAAATTATGACGTGGCTCTGCATGACTAGGCATTTTTGCTGTTTTTGTTTTTGTTTTACCATTGTTATTGTATAGTGTAAATGTTATATTGTGACAGCCCTACAGAACAAAACATATTAAAGAAAGAATGAGCACATGAAACTTACTGAGTGGGTGGTCTTCATGTTCCTCCTGTTTAATAGAAATGTCCCTGGCTGAGTCTGGAGAGTTCATCTTCACCTGCAGTCTGGACTCCACACACTGGTCTGAAATGAAGGAATTGAAAAGGGACTTTAATAACTGGAGACCTAGTGGTCTCAAGACTAACTAGAAAAAGTGCTCCTCGGGGCACAGGTCTCCGCCAGGTCAGGTAGGTTATTGTGGGCCAGCAATGTTCGGAATTCGAGATAATGTGTACTTATTTGCGTGATGTTCGGGCTGATAGGGTGAGCACCTTCAGCCAGAGGCCCATTTCCCCCCCGAATATGCATGCGAAGCAGTGCAGACTCTCTTTCAAGCCAACTGCCATCAGACTGCATAATGCATAGGAACTCTCTCCCTCAATAAATATGGTCCTGTGTCGGCCCTGGTCTTGTGTGATTATGTGTTTCCGTTTGTCTGGTAGATTATTTATTTTATCACAATTTGCAGAAGGTAAAGGAAATTGGCCTAAGCCCAACTGGGTGCAAATATTATGGGATGTATATGTTAGGGAAGAAATCACACTTAATCCAAGATTATTCAAGGAAAATGTGTCGATGGACTCTTTTGATGCAAATAATGGTCTAAACAAGTGAATTAGGTGAAAGTAGCCCATCTATTTTGAATGTTGCTGCAACCATGCACGTATGTCCACCCACCACCAATTATTCAGTTACAGGGGTCTCTCAATCTCCCTATTTTAGTAAACAGAAAATACATTTTCAGGTCAGAATACCAATTTTAGCCAATCAAGAGAGAGACGTCAAACAGGATACAGAACAAGCAAAACTGGAAGTGGAATTAAAGAAAAAAGGCAACGCAAAATTGAAACACTTACTGGAACACTATAACGTTGAATGTGAAAAAAATGGTACTCGTTCCTGATTGACTGAAATTGGCAACCCAACTCAGAATGCATTTTATGTTTATTAAAGAGCTGGAGAAACGGGGAGACCCCTGTTACTGAACAAACACTCCATAGTGTTTGTTCTGTGACACTATAGAGAACCAACCATGACCCCTCTGGTCATCTGGGAAAGGTCTTCTTTCAGTCCCTAGAGTCAAAATAGACACAAAGAGTCTCCTTTGTGTCACCTACCGGAACCCCAGCTCGTCATCAAATTATTGGTTTAGGAATGCGACACAAACAAAAACATATCCATGAATTCAAGTCTCCATGGGGTGAATAATCGAGAGAAAATGTGTTATTTTTTGGGTGAACTATCCCTTTAATGTTTTATGTAAAGCACATTGAAGTGCCTTGTTGTTGAAATGTGGTATACAAATAAACTTGCATTGCCTATATAGCTTCAACTTTTTAACAAGATTTTTGTTTTAACCAAAAATATTACTTGCACACCTTTAACTGTTTAGTGGGTAACCGGAAGACACATTCGCCCCCATTTTCCTCGCGGACCGCTAGCCCCCCAGCGCTTCTTGTATTTTTTTTTACTGAGGTTAAGGTTAGAAATAAGTTTAGGGTTAGGGTTAGGCATAGTTTTACTGAGGTTACGTTTAGGAATAAGGTTAGGTTTAGGCAAAGTTTTACTGAGTTAACATTAAGGAATACATGGTGGCGACCGTACAGAGGGCCCAGGGCGAGCGTGTTTTGGGGCGAACGTTCTTGTATTTGTTTAGTACAGAGAGCAACTGTACCGTACATGTATGGGACAATAAACACATTTTAACTAAAACGTAATAAAAAAGACATTATTACACGGCTTGGTTGAATGCTTGATTCTGATTGGTCAATCGCTGAATTCAATGGTGTGTTATTTCTGGATAATGACCGATGAGCTCAAGAACAGACCGCTGTCTAAACAAAGACTCAGAATACCTGCTCATATCAACCTGTGCTGCGTGATTTGATGCTGTATCCAACATGACATCCATGTAAACAAACACACCATGTCATTTACAGCTAAACATTGCTCTCAATAATGTTTTTGAAAACATTTAAAGGGAGAAATAGACAATGCAGTAAACAAAAATGTATTCTATTTGATCAACACTTCCTTGTTTTCCGAGGCGACTGTGTCCACCCAGCGCAATACTTATGGAATATTTTCATTGCCGTAAGCAGGGAAATACTTTTGGTCAATTTATTAATTTATGTATAAGGAGCCGTGTAATAAGCGAGATAATTGAGGGTGACCCAGTCAGGATTTATTTATCAATAATGCCTGGCTAACCGTCAATTATCCCTTGCATAAGGAAGGATGAACTTTTCAACTGTGCAAGTTACTGTTTCACACAGAGCATTATAATTAACCTCACAAAAACATGCAGTAATCCTGGTCACTATACTGCCTCCCCCAGGCCAGCCGGGGCGCCTGATGGAGGGGAAAGGAACTGGTTGGAATAACGTGTTCCTTCCACGCGCTACGTCCAACCAGGGAAACTCCCCCCTGTCAGGTGACAAGAAGGTCAGTTGGCTCTCATGCATTGAAGGAGGCATGACCTCGGCTCTGGCCTCCCTAGGTTGGCAGAGGGAAGGTAGTGCCCAGGATTACATAGACAATTGGCACTGGGTGTAAAAAATAGGGGTTACAAAATCGTGGGATAAAAATTTGAGGAAAAAAAAAATAATAATAATTAACCTTTTCACTTCAAGTTGTCCAGCATCAAAACGCTATTTTGAAAAAAGCAAATAAACAACCTTCTTTTTCATGACAAATGAAAAGAATGCATCAGCACAATACTGATACTGGTTGTGGAGCTGTAACGACACGTCGTATAGCAAAAGCCTGGAAATTGACTGATACAATGTGATGCTGTGCAAACAGAGCTACATCCTGCTTAAGCTTTTGATAATTGAATACTTCAACAGTTTACAAATAGTACAGTGGTACGATTTTACGAAAGGATTATACAAAAAGCTCTATAGCGCTTGTTTCCATTGGAGTCCTGTGTATGCAATTAATTAAGATTGAGCTAAAGTTCTGAGACTCAGTGATCTGAACGTTTCAGTTATAACTGTATCATAGACTCATGTTCTTTATGGTGCATACAGCATACTGCACTGGGGCATGATGCATGACACAAGATAGTTTCTAGTTATAGCAACATTAGTGAGACTCCACAGAGTTTCTAAAGCAGGGGTGATGCAACTTTGATGATGGAGAGGGCCACTATATTTCCACACTCACTCCAGAGGGCCACATTGCATATACTGTCGGGCAGCCAGTCTATGTCACACAAAAATAGCAAAAATAGCCGATCTACAAGTTCAAAACGCGTCGCAGTGCGACGCGTTTTGAGCTTGTAGATCGATTATTTCTGCTATTTTTGAATTGGAATCCTGAAAAGTAATTTTTTAATCTAATTTCAAATGCATTTAGTTATACTTTATGAACTTAAATACAAATACATTGGACATAAAAAGGCAATATAATTGTAATACTAGTCATTAAGCTACTAATAGACTGAAGTAATTAAAGTGGGTCATGTTTGCATGTTTGGAATTGTAACAGCTGAAATCCATAATATATCAGTATTCCTATATTAACCTGCGGGCCACATTAAGTGAAGGTGGGGGCCGCATGTGGCACATATTAGCCCACGGACCCCTATTTGAAAAAATATGCCATGGACTCAACCATTTAGGTTTATTGGGGGTCCCAATCGACATTGTATCACCATCAGTGTTTATTTAACTCTGAGAGTGTACAAAATGGAACCAAATGGACCCGTTAGGGTCCATTTGGTTACATTTGTACACTCTCAGACTGAGTTACAGACATATAAGGGTCAATTTGGTTCCTAACTATTAATTTGGCTGGGGACCCCCTGGAACCCCCTCAAGGACCACTGGTGGTCCCCGGACCACTGGTTGAAAACCCCTGATATACAGTATAGTTAATGCCACAGTTTTCTTGTGCAAGATATAATCCATTCACTCATTCCTTTATATCTGGTGTAAACTTGTGATGTGACAATGAACTTGGAAGTATACACACTATATCATTTATGATTCTGACGTTTTCAATCATAAATACGTCTACGAGGGTTGTATACTACAGCTAGGTTTGAGGCAACCCGGACAAGTTGCAGCCCATAAACAAGACAGGGGAAACTATATGTTCAATGCCATACATTACCTGGATGGGTCATTCTAGGCTTCACTTGACAATCACATTAACATTACTGTGTGCTGAGTACAAATCCTGCTAATTTACAACCTAATGAAGCTAATAAGTTTGCACCTCAGTGATTATATGGAGATTGACCAATGAAATAATATAAAACGTTGATGTAATGTCTACATTTACCCGTCCCGTACATCTACATAAACGTTCAGATTTCAAATGTAAAGTGCTTACCCCACGGCCACGGATGTAACTAGATAAAACACCCAGGTTTAAGTACCCGTATCTTCCGTATTGATCAATAAAAAGCATTTTACTCCTATCAGCGGCCATTTTTTCAGCGTTATACTGTATCCGAGTGCAGTACACCTCCCAACCGATAGGGTCGCGTAGTTGAAAGCATATGGAGAAAATTCTGAGAAAATGGCCACCGATCGGATTAAAATGCTTTTTATTGAACAACACGGAAGATACGGGTACTTAGACCCTGGCGTTTTAACTTGTTACATCCGTGGCCGTGGGGTCAGCACTTTATATTTGAAATCTGAACGTTTATGTAGATGTACGGGTTGTTGCTCCGAGGAACAAATAGCGACATGACGCTCGAGACCATAGACTGTGCTCGAGACAGACGAGCGTCACGTGAACCATAGATCTTTACCTGCTGTGTTTCAGTGGTTGAGCTGCTAACAAACGTACTCCTGCTGCTTAACGACACGTTTATGTTCCTTTGTTTGTTAACAGTCAGTAAAACAACTCGTTGTTTTCTCTAATATCATCACCTCTGATAAAGTAACCTCGCATCACCACATTCACCAGTCTATCCACCTAAAGAGACGCGTCGAGAGACGTTTTGAGGCTGAAGCTTAAGCTTTAGGGGAATAAATGATGCACAACACGGTTTAGTTTTAGTGCAGCAGTCAGTCAAAACACTGTTTCTGTCTATAACACTGTCTACGTGCATGCATGCTCACTCACTCAAAGAGTTATATTATAGTTTAACTGTTCCTTTCCTACAGAAGTTCAGTTCACAACAACAACAAACACAACACTGCATTGTGGGTATGTTCCTCTTCTTCTTTCTGAGTTTCTGGGAGACTAGACGCCAGGTATTGCTGCCCCCCACTGTTCATCGTGGGTAGTGCCCATTGTGTATCTACGACACCAGGGGTCTTCAACAGGGGGTCCGGAGAGTTACTACAGGGGGTCCGCCAAATCTTTGTGTGATGTGATTTTTTTTTTTACCTTGACCACTCGGTCCCTTTTCTGAGGAGACCTTTAGCCAAAAAATAGCCGATCTACAAGCTCACACTGCGAGGCGTTGTGAGCTTGTAGATCGGCTATTTTTGGCAAAGAGGTGTTTGGTGTAGAGGGAAAAAAAGAGCAGACCAAGTAAACGAAAACATTTAAATCCGAAACACAATTTTATACAATATAGAGGGGTCCCTGCTTCATCTCTCACTCAGCTAGGGGGTCCTTGGCCTGAAAACTTTGAAGACCCCTGTACTACACGGTAACCAGAAGAGTTGGCACCTATCACTCACTCACTCATTTATGATTTTTTTTTTTTCCTGGAAGACTGCCCCAGTGCTCGGTATACCGTAGCCTGGCATTGCTAGACTGATCACTTAGGATTCACTCACAAGTTCCTCCACGGTGACAGAACTTGTTGTGAGTGAATCCCACGTGTCTGGACACTTCTCTGAATCACATACAGTGTAGTTGGCCTCAGACCTGAATTTTAACAGCTACATTAACACATTTTACAAAGTCAGCCTACTACTATCACCATATGAATATATATATATTATGTCTCAGCAGGATTTAGTGATATATTGTGTCCCTACACTCTGTCACTAAAACCATAAAAGTTGCCTGCATTGCTTAATAGCATCATTATCAAATATGTTACTACATCATTATTAACCACATAATCCCCAGCATCCATATTCTGGGGAAAACTTTCACAGAAATTAGCAGATCTACAAGCTCACAACGCGTTCTGTTGTGACACGTTGTGAGCTTATAGGTCAGCTATTTTCAGCGAAGCCGTTTAAAGTGGAGTGAAAACAGAAAATACAATAGTATAGAGCCCTGAGGGACTCCGGTCAACCAAGTATAGGGTTTAAGTGGTTAAATAGTCATGCCTAATGATCAATGTCATGATTAGTGAGAGTCATCAATAACGTATACATTTTTCTTATTGAAACATGTCTCGATTTGAATAACAGATTAATGTTTCTTGTCATCACCCCCACATTTTAACTTAATGTATGTCCCCGTAGTTGATAAAAGTATACACTAAAATCACAGTGTTAAATTAATAACAAAATAGAACCAAATGGGCCCATTTACTGTAAATACTGTAGGCCCAGAGGCCCCGGGTCATTGGAATACAAGAATGCTCGCCCAAAAACACGCTCGCCCCCTTTCAAATATGGCGACCTCGGAACAGTCTTCAGCAGGTATTCCGAAATGTAACCTCAGTAAAACTATGCCTAAAACCTAACCTAATTCCTAACCTTAACCTCAATAAAACAAATTAAAAAGTACAAGAACCGCTGGGGGGCGAGCGGTCCGCCAAATAAATAGGGGCGAGTGTGTTTTGGGGCGAGCCTTCCTGTTACCGTCATTTGAGGTAGCCTTCACATTTAACCTCAAATGATGTTCCTTTTTGCATATGTCCTCTTTTTTGTGCGCAAACGAATCTGATTTTAAAGTGACGATTGTATCTCAAACCACGCCCATGTGAGGTGACATAAGTCACATTTTCGTGTCAGCCATACACTCATGTGTCATGTTTTATTTTCCGTTCTTTTTTTAAAAATAGCTGATCTACAAGATCACATAACTTGTAGATCAGATGGACCAGCAGAAACAGACGACTGGAGTTCTATTTAGCATGTCACCACTTACATTATATTAATGCAGTGGCACAGACATGATGCAAAGCTGGTCTAATCCATAAAGCTAATGGGTCAGTTTGGCCAGTCAAGAAAGCCGATGCCTAAATCTCCCCCAAACACACAGAGAGTCGGTGAGTCCTCCACAGACCCACGGACAGACATCAGTGTTTTTTCAGTTCTCAAAAACTATTGGTCTGGCTAGAGTCCCACTCAGTAAAGTACACGGTAAAACCGTATAAATCAACCACTTAAGCCTGCTTCATACTTAATTGTACGGAGGTGTTGCATGATGATGAAAATAGCCTTCTACTACTTCACAACGTGTTGGATAGCACTTATTTTTTAAATGATTTTTAAATGTGCTAAAATGTTTGCCTATAATGACATACACAAAATAGGGACGCCAGATTTAAAGTGGTTGAGACCAAACCCAGGCAATGCTAAAACAGTACAATGTTGAGTTTTTATTGTAATTTTACATTTAAATAGCTGTATACAGTATACCATCACAGTGAACTGTAAAGGAGAATAAAGTGTACAGGCCAATATAGTAATCAATATTGGACAATTTTGAGGCTCTATGTAATTTGCCCCAAGACAGGCAGAGTAGTAAAAATGAAGCATATAATATACTGTAGAATGGTATACATTTACAAATGTACAGAACTAAACACGCAATACTCATTCCAAATTCCATGGCAGATATTTCTCAATACCACCTATCCTACAGCATAGCCATAGGCTAGGTACAAGGCTCATTATGGCATCCATATTATTACTATTTTTCTTGCATTGATTTAAGAGTCTATGTCAGCATTGGCACCATTCATTATTTTAAAAGTATTAAAGGATGGATGGAAGTTTTAAATCAGTTTTGTTGTTGGTTTTCCTAGTTAATTTCAACAAGAGGAAACTGTAAGACATTTAACTTTAACGCTTAAGCACTAACTAAAACACTTCTGGGCTAATTTTCATGTCTACTCAGCCTTTTGAGTGCATCCAAAAAAAAAACTCTAGTAATTCATTAAAATAAATGAAACTTTTTTTCTCCCCTCAGTTAACTGACGTTTAATAAGTAAATTGGTAAATCCATTAGCCGTGTAATAGAACATAATACAAAACAGTTATACCACATAAATGAATAACCAAAATAATTTGCAGTACATCCGTCAATCCATCCATTTTCAACATCTTATCGGGAGTCGGGTCAATGGTTCCAGCAGAGAGCTCCAGACTTCCCCTTCCTAGGCAACATTATCCACTTCATCATGGGCGATCCCCAGGAGTTCCATGGCCAGTGTGGAGATATAATGCACCCATCTGGTCCTTGGTGTGCCAGGGGGTCTGGCAGACATCAACATAAACTTTAACACTTAAACTGGTGTTAAGGATTTAAAAAGAAGAAAACAAAAAGGGAATGTCTCCAGAGTACTAATTGTCCTAATTGGAGGTGTTGGAGCCAAAATGTTTATTTTGTTTATTTTACCTCTCTGTGCAGAGGTGTGTCATTGTGAGTCACCATGGCAACCACAGGAGAGGTGTGGCATTGTCTGTCACCATGGGAACCACCACAGGGGGTGGTTACCCATTTATACTTGGCCTTGGGTGACGATCCCCAGGTGTGGAAGGGGAAAAGGCCAAACAGTTTTTGACCGTGTCCGTGAAACGTGAACATGTCGCCACGCTGGTCGGTGTTTTCAGTGTTATTGGTTGGAGTGATGTATAACAAGATATGTTAAATAAATGGATTGACATATCCGACAGAATACAAACTCTCTGGACATTGAATTCATGGTCATGGTGCACGCGTCTAACTAAAAAGCAACACAGTTGCCCCTCGCCCTCGCAGTGTATAGCTACAGGTAAAGGCTCTACATTAAGTCAAAAACTGGCTCTTTATTTGGAAATGGACAATTGAAACGTTTGTGTTATTTATTGGAAAACCTCGGGATTCAACGGCTGATCAGTGGGACAGCACGATACCCTGAGGATTTATAGACAATTGTTTGATGCACCCGTTTCGCTTTGAATTGCGGAACAAAGGACAATTAGGACCAGGACACGTCGGCGCTTGAGCACGGCGTTCGGCGACGGAGAATCGCACGGCCGGGCGGCCTCGCAGCGGGTGGACCAGGAGGACCCGGTGCTGCTCGCGACGCGGCGTTTGGACAAGGAGCTGCTCTGCACCAAAGGAGTTGATCGAGCAGCGCTCGGACGAGCGGCCTGCACCGTTTGGAGTTGATCGTCCGTATTGGACGGACAAGGAGCTGCTCTGCACGTTTGGAGTTGATCGAGCAGCGCTCGGACGAGCGGCCTGCACCGAAGGAGTTGATCGCGGCGAGCCGCACCATTCGTTTGAACGGAGAAAGAGCGGCCCTGCACCGAAGGAGTTGATTGAATAGCGCTCGGACAAAGAGCGCTGTTTGAAGACTTTTTCGAAGTTTATACAAAGACAAACGGACAACAGGTATGTAGCGCGCTACCATGGTTACCATATATGGCCTTATATAAAAAACAATGTGTGCACACAAGGTCCTTTGAAAAAAGAAAAGAGACAAATCCAATGCATTGGTGGTTCATGTTTTTGCAACCCGTTCGTGGGTGTGTTGTGTTCTGTCTATAAAGGTTCTGACTGTGATGATTAACTGTGGGTTTTTTCTGTGATTTAACCAAAAGTACGGTTTCATATTTTGTGGGTCTTGTATTGCTGAAATGGATTCTGATCAGAGTCAAGATGAGCCCGCCGTGGCGGAAACTCATTCAAAGGGTGATGCATATCAAAGTCAAATGGTTGAACTTGAACCCGCACAGGTTAAACAGACTGAGGAGCAGTCACAGCCCACAGTGGCTGAAAAACAGTCCGAGTTGGACACAGGTCAAATCAAGCACAATGTTGAAACCGAATCACAGATTGTCACCAAACGCAAGAGCATAATGACACCAAAAGCACTAATGGATAAACTCGACACTTTACAAAAGGAGAGAAAATCTAAATTAAACAAAGCAGCTACCTTGCAAAAAATGATTTTGGAGTTAAAGCAAACTGGATGCAAACAGGAGGTGCAAAGCACATTTATGAAATATCTCCATTTATGCAAGGAAGCAAAAGAGGCTCAGGAGGCTCTGTTGCCATTAATGCCTCCTGAAGAACAGGAAAAGCATGACATATGGTTCAAGGCCAAATTGATCAATGTCAATGAGTTTATTGATGAGGTGAATGCATGGACAAAAAATCCCAAAATTGTGGAAAGTGGTGTTGAGGAGGAGGAGGTGGACGATGTGGAAAATCTCATAAATCCAAATGACAGCATTTCAAATGTGGAAAGTAGAGCTCGCAAAAGCCACACAAGGTCTGGGACCAGCAGGTCCAGCAGATCTTCAACATCTTCAGCTCGCCTACAGGCAGAGGCAGAGAGAGCTGCGCTTGTAATTCGGGCTGCTGCCTTAAAGGAGAAGCACGCTCTGGAGGAACAGGAAGAAATGTTGAAGAAGAAAAAGGAAACAATGGAGCTTGATGCAGAACTGGCAGCTACCAATGCAAAACTAGCAATATTACAATCCCCCAGTCACCAAGCTCGTTCACTCATACATTCAGATGGAATGGACTCCTACTATAGGAAAGGAACAAGGCCAAAGGAACCCACAGTCACACTCAATCCCCATGCCAAAGAGTACAAAGCATCCTCACAGCAACAACCACCACAGCAACCACCACCACAGCAACCACTACCACAGCCACAACCACCAGTACCACAGCAACAACAACCAGTACCACAGCAAGCATATGAACAGCAATCATATGTGCAACAACCATCACTATGGCAATCACAAGCTAGGCAACAGCAACAACCAACCATTCAACAACCTTCATTTTGGCAAAGCCAACAAGCTATACTGCTACAGCCACCACCCATTCATAGACAACATGTGTCTTGGGACACAGCACAGGACAATAGCCAGGACAATGCAAAGTACATGGACCCTCCTGTGCAGCTAACAACGGCAACTGTAATCTCACCTCAAAGCAATGAAACCCCAACTGTATGCAACTTATTAAAACAACAAAATGAAATAACAGCACTGCTAGTGGAGCAGCAAACCACTCACTTACTGCCACCCAGAGAGATCCCATGTTTTGACGGAGATCCTCTGCAGTACAGAACTTTTGTCAGAGCCTTTGTTCATTGTGTGGAGAAAAACACTAGAAGCATAGGTGATTGTTTGTACTTTTTGGAGAAGTACACAAAGGGTCAGCCCAAGGAGCTTGTGCGAAGCTGTCAGCACATGGCTCCAGACAGAGGTTACGAAATGGCAAAACATCTCCTTGAAGAACACTTCGGTGATGAATACAAAATTACAGCAGCTTATATGGAAAAGATGCTCAACTGGCCGCTAGTAAAGACTGAAGACGTAAAATCTCTTCAAGCCTATTCTCTTTTCCTCCGTGAGTGCTGCAACGCTATGGAGAATATACAGTACTTGAGGGAACTAGATTTGCCAGCGAACATGAAATTATTGATTTCAAAGCTTCCATACAAGCTCAGAGAGAAGTGGAGAGTCTCTGCAATCTCTATAGTGGAAAGACACCGTCGCAGACCCCAATTCATTGATATTGTCACCTTCATCGAGCGACAGCTCAAGATTGTGTCAGACCCAGTCTTTGGGGACATTCAACATACACCACCAAGTACAGGAAGTAAACCGAACATGAACAGAATGAAGTCACAAATCAAACCCAAATTCAAAGGTGACAGTTTTGCAACCACAGTTACTACCAACGAAGCCCCTGCAGTGGAAGACCCAGCAAGATCTAAACACATTCCAAAGAAAGACCATGCATCTGCTCACAATAGCAACACTTGTATATGCTGCTCTAAAACTCACCCTCTGGACCAATGCCCTCAGATGGAGGAGAAGACCCACAGGGACAAGATTACTTTTATAAGACAAAAAGGAATCTGTTTTGGCTGCCTTCGCATTGGACATCTTAGCAGGAATTGCGAGAAGCGCTTGACCTGCAAGGTATGCAACCAAAACCATCCCACCGTTCTTCATATTGATCAGAAGGAGAGAGCAAGCAACACAAATACAAACCAGACAAGGAAACCTTTGGTGAGCAACGCACAGATCTCATTGCAAACATGTGGACAAACGGGGGCCGGAAGCAGCAACGGCACTCTGTCAATCTTGCCTGTACAGGTGAAGTCCCGCAAGGGAGACAAAATCATTACAACTTATGCATTTCTAGATCCTGGCAGCACCGACACCTTTTGTTCGGAAACCCTAATGAGAAGGCTGAACCTTAATGGAAGGAAAGCACAGATCAGTTTACTCACCATGGGCCCGAAAACATCAGTATCCAGCTACATGCTGACAGACTTGGAAATCTCCAGCCTTACTGGCAAACAGTTTTATGACCTGCCCAAGGTCTACACTCAGAAGAAGATGCCAGTAACCACAAGGAACATCATTACAGAAGAGGAGTTGGCTAAGTGGCCATACTTGGAAGGGGTTGTCCTTCCTCGCATTCAAGCTGATGTGGAGTTATTGATAGGCACCAATGCCTCCAAAATGCTTGAACCATGGGAAGTGGTCAACAGTCGTGGCAGTGGGCCATATGCCATTAAGACCCTATTGGGGTGGGTAATTAATGGGCCCCTTTCAGGCTACAGTGAGGAGCGGAGTAAAAGTGGCTACCCCGCTGCTGCTGTTAACAGGATCTCCATAACGAAGCTGGAGGAGTTGCTGAACAATCAGTACAACCATGATTTTAATGAAAGGTCATCAGAAGACAAAGAGGAAATGTCAAGGGATGATATGAAGTTCATGGAAATCATGGCTGATTCATGCAAGCTTCAAGATGGACATTACACCTTGGATCTTCCCTTTAAAAAGAAGGACGTCTCTCTGCCAAACAATCAGAGTGTTGCTAGGCAACGCATACTTGGACTGAAAAGGAGGTTTGGGAGAGATGAGAAGTTCCACAGAGAGTACACCAACTTTCTCGGTGATGTAATCAGTAAAGGTTATGCTGAACTTGTACCTGAACATCAAGTGGAACGTTCAGATGGAAAAGTATGGTACATTCCACACCATGGAGTGTACCATCCCAAGAAAGGAACTCTGCGTGTCGTATTTGACTGTGGAGCAGAGTACAGAGGAAAATCTCTCAATAAGGAGCTTCTACAAGGCCCTTACCTCACCAGCAGTCTGTTAGGAGTCCTCACACGATTCCGGCAAGAACCTGTAGCCTTAATGACTGATGTTAAAGCAATGTTCCATCAAGTCAATGTGGCACAGAAGGACAGAGATTTTCTTCGGTTCTTGTGGTGGCCTGACGGCGACGTAGCCCAAGAACTAGTAGAATATAGGATGACTGTGCATCTATTCGGGGCAGTGTCTTCTCCTAGCTGTGCTTGTCATGCCCTCCGAAAGACAGCAGAAGATAACACCAGTTTCCCTACTGATGTAATTGACACAGTCAACAGAAACTTCTACATGGACGACTGTCTTAAGAGCTTGCCATCGGAAGAGGAGGCTGTGAAAATGGTCAAAGATTTGACTGTTATTTGTCAAAAAGGAGGCTTCCATTTGACAAAATGGATTAGCAACAATCGTGGAGTGCTGCTATCCATTCCAGAGGAAGAACGAGCCAAGAATCTCCATGAATTGGATTTGGACAGAGACCAACTGCCAGTCGAGAGAGCCCTTGGACTTCATTGGTGTGTTGAGACAGACACTTTTAAGTTCAAGTTGGCACTCAAAGAACAGCCTCATACTCGACGTGGGATTCTATCTATGGTCAGCTCAATCTATGATCCTTTAGGATTTCTTGCCCCACTCACTCTTCCAGCCAAGCTCATACTGCAAGACATGTGTAGGAGGAACTATGGATGGGATGATGAAATTCACCCAATTCTCCAACAGCAGTGGACAAAGTGGTTGAGAGACCTGGAAGGAGTGATGGCATTCAAGATTGAAAGATGCCTCAAGCCGACAGAATTTGGAGAATCCATCTGTGGTCAGTTACATCACTTCTCTGATGCCAGCGAAAGTGGATATGGCACGGTGACCTATCTGAAGATATGGAACAACAGCAACAGGTGTCATGTCTCTTTCATGCTAGGCAAAGCCAGAGTTGCCCCACTAAAGCAAATCACCATTCCACGCTTGGAACTCACTGCTGCTGCTCTTGCCGTTCGTGTGGACACCATGCTCAGAGGAGAAATTCAGCTTTGCCTGGAGAAATCTTGTTTCTGGACTGACAGCACTTCAGTTTTAAAATACATCAGAAATGAAGATAGGAGATTTCACACCTTTGTGGCAAACAGGATTTCTGCCATCCGAAGAGCATCTGATGTCACACAGTGGAGGTACATTCATACTACCCAGAATCCTGCAGACAAAGCCTCAAGAGGAGTTAAGGTGGATGATTTGCTAACCAACAGAACATGGATTGAAGGCCCTGAGTTTCTGTGGAAATCAGAGGAAGAGTGGCCAGATAGTATCTTGGAGTACAACATTGCTGCTGATGACGCTGAGGTGAAAAAGGAGCTCACCAGCCATGCAGTAATTGTCGATGCACCAAGTGCCACACATCAACTGATCATCTACTTTTCTGACTGGAAAAGGTTGAAGAGGTCAGTTGCTTGGATCCTGAAAGTAAGGAAGACTCTATTGGAGATGAGTCATAAAAGAAACCAACTGAGTCATGAAGATGCAGACAAAGTGGAGCAGGAAATGCAACGCCTTAGAGCTGCACTGGGAAACCAGAACTTGACACCAGATGATCTTTCTACAGCTGAAACTGCCATCATTCGCTTCACTCAACAGCAAAGGTTCCCTGATGAACTTGCCGTGTTGACAGCTGGAAAGGGTGAAGTAAAGAAGGACAGTTCCATCTATAAACTGGACCCCATTCTGAAGGATGGCTTGCTTAGAGTTGGAGGGAGGTTGAGTAGGGCAGCAATGTCTGAGGAATCAAAACATCCTGTTATCCTCTCGAAAGACCTCCATGTATCCACTCTCATACTAAAGTACATCCACGAACAGCTGGGCCATGGTGGGAGAAACCATGTGCTCTCCAGATTGAGGAGAAAATATTGGATCACAAGTGCCAATGCAGCAACAAGAAAGATCCTGTCCGACTGTGTCTTCTGCAGACGCCATAGAGGGAAGTTGGGTGAGCAGAAGATGTCAGACTTGCCTCTAGAGAGAATCGTTGCTGATCTTCCTCCATTTACCAACGTTGGAGTTGATTACTTCGGCCCGATTGAGATCAAGAGGGGCCGTTCCCTTGAAAAACGCTATGGAGTCATTTTCACTTGTATGGCATGTAGAGCAGTTCATTTGGAAGTCGCTTATTCATTGGATACGGACTCCTGTATAAATGCTCTACGCAGGTTTGTTTGTAGAAGAGGACCCATCTCTCATTTAAGATCTGACAATGGAACCAATTTTGTTGGTGCTAAAAGAGAGTTGAGGGAAGCTCTTGCTGCTTTAAACCACAGCAAAATACAATCAGCGTTTCTGGAGGAAGGAATTCAGTGGAGCTTCAACCCACCAACAGCCTCTCATCATGGAGGTGCATGGGAGCGCATCATACGGATGATTCGACAGATACTAACATCAGTTCTACACCAGCAAACCTTGAATGACGAGGGATTTCATACGGTGCTGTGTGAAGTCGAAGCCATCCTGAATGACCGCCCCATAACAAGGTTGTCTGGAGATCCCAACGATCTGGAAGCTCTCACTCCCAATCACATTCTCACATTGAAAAGAATGCCGATCTTACCACCTGGATTGTTTGAGAAGTCCGACCTCTACCTCAAAAGGAGATGGAGACAAGTCCAATACATCTCAGACCTTTTCTGGAAACGCTGGCTGAGAGAATACTTACCTTTGCTACAGGAGCGGCAGAGGTGGAGTAAGGAGAGACGAAGTCTTGTCCCTGGAGACATTGTATTGATTGCAGACGCCACAGCTCCACGTGGTTCCTGGTTACTTGGAAGAGTCCTGGAGACTTATCCCGACAGGAAAGGACTGGTGCGTTCTGCACGAGTGAAGACCAAAACAAGCACACTGGATAGACCAGTAACTAAACTGTGCTTGCTTCAAGAAGCTACAATTTAAAGCCTCTAATTCAGAATTGTTTTTGAATACTTTTGTATGAATTATTTGGCTCCATTTTGTGATTATTATTTTGAATTGTTCCTGGCCTCCTGCCATCCTCAATTAGGGGCCGGTGTGTTGGAGCCAAAATGTTTATTTTGTTTATTTTACCTCTCTGTGCAGAGGTGTGTCATTGTGAGTCACCATGGCAACCACAGGAGAGGTGTGGCATTGTCTGTCACCATGGGAACCACCACAGGGGGTGGTTACCCATTTATACTTGGCCTTGGGTGACGATCCCCAGGTGTGGAAGGGGAAAAGGCCAAACAGTTTTTGACCGTGTCCGTGAAACGTGAACATGTCGCCACGCTGGTCGGTGTTTTCAGTGTTATTGGTTGGAGTGATGTATAACAAGATATGTTAAATAAATGGATTGACATATCCGACAGAATACAAACTCTCTGGACATTGAATTCATGGTCATGGTGCACGCGTCTAACTAAAAAGCAACACAGTTGCCCCTCGCCCTCGCAGTGTATAGCTACAGGTAAAGGCTCTACAGGAGGCTTATGTTGACTGGAACAGTGCAAATATCAAAACTATTTTGATTGTCTGTCCACCTCCCTGCTAAAAAAACAGCTATTTAACTGATCCTAACAGTGAGATCGTTTATAGTGGAATCTTTTTCCCCCTTGGTGTGAATACCCCGGTGTCTTTTCAGAGCACTTATCTGACTGAAACTGTTGTCACAGTGTTTACAGTGGAACGTTTTATTCTCCAGTGTGGAGACGCTGATGTTTGTTCAGGCCACCTGAATAGCGGAAACTCTTGTCACAAAGTTCACAGTGGAAGGGTTTTTCTCCAGTGTGGACACGCTGGTGTCTATTGAGGGATGTTAGCTGACTGAAACTCTTCTCACACCGTTTACAGTGGAAACGTTTTTCTCCAGTGTGGATAAGTTGGTGCTTCTTCAGGTAATCTGACCGACTAAAACTCTTGTCACAATGTTGGCAGAGGAAAGGTTTTTCTCCAGTGTGGATAAACTGGTGTGTCTTCAGGTGACCTGAATGGCTGAAACTCTTGTCACATTGTTTACAGTGGAAAGGGTTTTCTCCAGTGTGGATAAGCTGGTGTCTTTTCAGAGAATTTGACGTAGTGAGACTATTGTCACAATGTTTACTGTTGAAGGCTTTTTCTCCAGTGTGGACAAGCTGGTGTCTATTGAGGGCTGATGCCAGACGGAAACTCTTGTCACAATGTTCACAGTGGAGAGGTTTTTCATCACTGTGGATACGCTGATGATACTTGAGAGTACTTAACATCCTGAAACACTTGTTACACTGGTTACATCGGTAAGGCTTTTCTCCAGTGTGGACACGCTTGTGTCTATTGAGGACTGATGACTGACGGAAACTCTTGTCACAATGTTCACACCGGAAAGGTTTTTCACCAGTGTGGATATGCTGGTGTCTCTTCAGGTCAACCGAATGAGTGAAACTCTTGTCACAATGTTCACATTGGAAAGGTTTTTCTCCAGTGTGGGTAAGCTGGTGTCTCTTTAGATGACTTGACAAGCTGAAACACTTGTTACACTGGTTACATCGGTAAGGCTTTTCTCCAGTGTGGACACGCTTGTGTCTAGTCAGAGAAGTTGAAGTAGTAAAACTCTTCTTACACTGTTTACAGTGGAAAGGTTTATCTCCAGTGTGGACACGCTGGTGTACCTTCAGATGACCTGACCCCCTGAAACACTGGTTACATTGGTTACATTGGAAAGGTTTTTCTCCAGTGTGGATATACTGATGCGCATTCAGATTACTTGACACCTTGAAACACTTGTTACACTTGTTACATTGGTAAGGTTTTTCTCCAGTGTGGACACGCTGGTGTCTAGTCAGTTCAGTTAACGATCTGAAACTCTTGTCACATTGTTTACAGTGGCAAGGTTTATCTCTAGTGTCAATACGCTGGAGAGTCTTCAGGGGACCTGACTCACTGAAACTCTTGTCACACCGTTCATCATCCCTGTCTTTAGTGCTCTCCTCCCAATCATCACTGTCATCAGTGACTTCAGTGTCAGATTCAAGTTTAACTTCGACTTCAGAGCAGTGTGAAGAGATGTCTTCATCATCTTCTTCACGTTTCACTGCTAGTAATGTCAACATTGACTCATCAGCCTCTTCTGGTCTTTGAAATATCTCCTCCTGTTCCTCTTTAATGTGTGGAGGCTCTGGTTCCTCCTTGAGTAGACTGGGGCTCCTCTCCTGTTCAGGAGAAACCTCCTCTTTACACACAATCATGTGCAGGATGCCTAGGAGCAGAAAAATAACATGTTTGGTGAATACTGGATTCCTAAAATGTAAATCATTTTTTCCATCTTTCAAGTTCCATGAACAAAATGAGCTATTGTCTACTTAAGCCAAATTTATATACCATACCTCCCACTTGTGCCACCGTTTCCACTACAAGGAATTGTGTATAGGGGTGTCAAAGTGGTACGAAATGAGTGCCTAAAAAGTACCCACTCAAGGATAAGTCCGAGCAAGGCGGGGCCAAAGCAGTGACGTATAACGCTGCTGCTACTGATTGGTCGGAGAATCCACACAGCTGTGTCTGTTAACATGCGGCTGCTATTGATGCCTGTGTGTTTTTATAGTTGTATTTTTGTATCTGTGAGGATGTGTTTAGTATCTGATGTTAACAATGTGGGTCGAAAAGGCAGAATTTGCCCAGTAAAGCTAAAGCTGCAGTTGAAATCCGGCTTTAACAGGACAGCTAGGCTACATGCTAGCCCAGCCTAGTCTACATGCTAAAATGCTTCCTCAGAGCTAGTTTGGCTATTAAGTTCCTATTTGGCCATGTTCACCCTGACCTAATCGTCACTATTGTTGTGAAGACCCGTGAGGCGTCTAAAAACGTCGTCCACCACTTAAAAAAATTATTATCGTTAGCGAGCAGCTCCTGTACAGTGTTGCTAGGTTTAGCGAGAAAAACACGAAATCAGGTACATGAAAAAAAGCCCAAAAGAAGCGACTAGGCTACGGCTTTTTGAAAATAGCAGATCTGCTATTTTCAACAAAAAATAATAACAATCTTGGGGGGGAAAATGGTAATTTTGGAACATTTTTGAAACATTTTAACAACAAATCTTATATGGCGGGTCCCTGGCACAAAATATTTTCAGATGGGGGTCTGCGGACAAAGGTCTTTGACCTTTAGAAACAAGCCCCAAATAAACAAAAGCAACTACACTTAAAGGTAGGGTAAGTGATATATATATATATATATTTATTTATTTTGTCAAAAAGGTTCAAGTTCTGATAGTAATCATTAGTACAGAGCGTTTGTTCGGTCACAGGGGTCTCTCCAGCTCTTGTAGTAAACAGAATATAGTACATTTTCAAGTAGGTGACACATTTTAAGCCAATCAGGACTCAGGAGAGAGCACTGAAAATGCATTTTCAGTTTAATAAAGAACTGGAGAGACATGGGAGACTGCTTTTACTGAACAAACACTATAGCAATGAGTACTATCAGAATATAGAGCTATTCAACACAATGTAACCAAAGTAAATCACTTACCCTACCTTTAAGAAACAAGCACAAAAAAACACAACCACCAATATTTACAAGCAACTTTGCAGAAAAAGTAGCCCAATGTCGCTTATAATAAGCGGACATACCGCTCCCGTAGTGTTTACAGAGACCCAGTGTTGAAGAAAGGGGCGTCAGGGGAGGGGAGGGGGGTAGTGCGGGGGGATACTTTATTGTAATGGAAACGGTAGATATTTTGATGCGGTGCCGTGTCGTGTCCTGTCGGGCTAAAGCTGCAGTCGAAAAGCGGCTTTAGATTACCAGTTACTAACTAAAGCTTATTACAGGTGTTTCTGGAAATTGAAGTCCTGAAAAAAGAAATCAGGCTTCAAAGTTTTGGCAAGATTTTAGCAAGATTATAGCAAAATATATATTCTAAAAAGTAATCTGAATTGATATATTATGTTACTTTACCCAACAAATGAATAATGGTGTTGAAGCAAATATTTAATTTGAATTATTAAACAATATTAGAACATAATACTTCACATGTGTGAGCTCTGATTTGGGAGTAAATTAGACCGTAGGCCAAGCCATATATAACAGGTATGTCTGTTTGTCTGTAGGCCTATATGTAGAATCTGTCACTTCCAAAGTAGACCAATCACAGCTCATGCTACTAAGTGCATGACGTTATGAAACAGAGCCACGTGCATGACAACTTGACATTTCTGGTGAAAGGTTTGGAAGTAGTTTTAAATCTATGTAAACTGATTTTTATGACGTGACTCTGTATGTCTAAACATTTTTGGTTTTATTTTTTTTACATTGTTATTATATAGTGTACATTTTATATTGTGACAGCCCTACAGAACAGAACATATAAAGAAAGAATGAGAACATGAAACTTACTGAGGTGTGGGTGTTCTTCAGGTTCCTCCTGTTTAATATAAATGTCCCTAGCTGACTTTGGAGAGTTCATCTTCACCCGCAGTCTTGAATCCACAGATTAGTCTGAAATGAAGAAAGAAAAAAAAAACAACACTTTAATAACTGGAGACCTAGTGGTCTCAACAATAATATTTGCAGAAGGTAAAAGAAATTGGCCTAAACCCAACAAAGATGCAAAGATTGGGATGTATATGTTAGGGAAGAAATCACACTTAATCCAAGATTACACAAGGAAACACGTGTTAAACTAGAAAAAGTGCTCCTTGGAAACATGTTATTTTTCTGCTCCTGGCACTTATTACCACCAGGTCAGGTAGATTATTGTGGGCCAGCAATGTTAGGAATTCGCCAATCGCGGTGGAATATGAAAAATCAGACGGATCCGTCTTGATCACTTGACTATAGAGTGACTATTATCATGTGTACCGATTTGCATAATGTTTGGACAAAATTTGTGGGAGTAATAAAAAAAAAATGTTTCGCATAAATCACCCTCCTGGTGGTGCTATAATACGGCAATGTTAAAAGTAGGGATGTTCCGATACCATTGTTTTGAGTACTCGCCGATACCGAGTACCGATACGAGTATTTTATGTTGTTTTTTTTAGTAACCACTTATTTTACCACCTTTTTCTCCAATTTCATTTCATTGTTATGCCTTGTACATGTACTTGTTATTTGAATAATAATTATTGTTAAAATTGCGTTAATAACTTTCTGTTTACTTGGTTAATAGTAGCTCTGGTCCACCTCACGTCTAAAATACACTTTTTTGCCAGAAAAGAAAATATTTCACCGGAAGGAAAAATCTGGTCAATAGAACAATTAAAATTCCATTGACCAGATCTGTAGAGCAGTGGTTCTCAAACTGTTTCATGTCAAGGACCCCCAAATTGACACTTATTAGCCCGCGGACCCCCATTTTAAAAGATATGCCAGGGACCCCATAAGAGAAGAATATTACGGCTCTAGTAGTCAAGTCCATTTGGTTCCATTTTACACTCAGAATTACAGACCCATAAGGGTCCCTTTGGTTCATAACTATCCATCATTTAGCTGGGGACCCCCTGGAACTCCCTCAAGGACCCCTGGGGGTCCCCGGACACCACTTTGAGGACCAATGCTGTAGAGGGCGCAGTGGACTAACCAAATACATTTTTTCCTTCTGATGAAATATTTTATTTTCTGGTCAAAAAGGGTATTTTAGACGTGAGGTGGGGGGCTCAGAGTGTCCCCACTAACTCCACAAAACCGTCTTTGTTTTGGTCAGTAGCGAAAGTGTATTTTTTATTTTTTACTAAAGACGAGAGGCTGCGCAGCCTGCGCTACCGCGGGTGTGAGGAGAAAGGAACGACAGTACCATAGCGTTAAGGAGAACTCCTTCTAACGCTAATCAGCTGTCCTGTCCTCTTTCCCTTTATTAGCGCCCGGGGCGGATTAACCCCTGCAAGGGCCCTGTGGCCGCAATTTTTTTAGGCCCCCCCCCCCCCCTTTTTGTGAAGGTTACAGGTATGGTGTGTATGATATGAAATCCTTAATCATATTCCATCATATATGGAAGGGCCCCAGGAGCCCTTAGAGCCCAGGAGCCCTTGAAGGGCCTCAAACCCAGCGAGAATCGCTGCTATAAATACAGAGGAGGGCCCCACACATTTGATATTTGATTAACCTATACATTTAATTTTAGTAAATTGTCGATGGCCGCGCGGTCCAGTTCCATCGAAGGGCCCCTAAGAGCCCAGGGCCTGCAGGTGCCCGCGGCGGCCCAATGGCTAATACAGCCCTGATTAGCACCGACTCATAGGTGACTCCGACAAACAGCATATCTACAAGCTCACAACGGGACGCGTTGTGAGCTTGTAGATCGGCTGTTTTCGGCACGCGACACTGTCTTGCGTAACAAGCATAAATGAGGCTTTTGTCAGACACGCTATGGACCAGAGCTAGGTTAAGAGCATATTTCTGTAGAAGCAGAATCAAAAATAATGAAATTAGGCAAAATTATTTGGAGGAGAAGAGAGACAGTGTGTTTGTGGCTACTAGCTGCATGAGCAGGGACGTGCACAGATAGACTCTAGGTGGAGCTAGAGCACCTGCCCTTTGCCCTCTTGACCAGAAGTGCCCTTTTGAAAAAAAGGGGGAAAAAAGTTTTTTTTCACAGTTTACAGCAGGGGTCTTCAACAGGGGGTCCGGGACCCCTAGGGGGTCCTCAGAGTTACTACAGGGGGTCCGCCAAATCTTTATGTGATATGATTTTTCTTTTTACCATAACCATTCGAAACCTAGCATCCCTTTTCTGAGGAGAACTTTAGCCAAAAATAGCAGATCTACAAGCCCACATCGGCTATTTTTGGCAAAGAGGTATAGGTGTAGAGGTAAAAAAAAGAGCAGACCAAGTAAACAAAAAAAAGTATAATTTACTTGAGCACCTACCCCTCAAAATGTCTGCATGCCACTGTGCATGAGTGAGGCTGGGACCGATCTTAGCTGCAGTACCGTTCCATTCTGACCAAATCTGTTTAGGGACCCGTCAAAATTTACAGAAGGGGTTCCCTGGAGGAAAATAGGGGAGGGTCATGCCTTTCTAATTTTAGTCCAAGGGAGGGTCAGCTAATTTTACTTTGAATCCAAGGGAGGGTCATGCAATTTTGAATTGATAAAATAGTCTGTTTTGTATATACCTTTTTAGTACAACAGAACAGTGGCCAATGACCCCTCTATTTCAAAGGATACAAATCAAATCTTGTGTGTGCGGGCAGGGGTGATGGCCTCCATAAGATGAATTTGAGGGCGGAACACACACGTGTTGCATGATGAACTACATGTAAAAACGTCAGAGGCTTGACATGTTTGACATTTCAAATCCGTTTCAATATGCAAATAACTCGACCTGTATTGTTAGAAGGGTGCATTCCAGATAATAAGGAGTGCTGCATACATCCCTAGGTATATGCAGAAACCGGTTTATCATTTCATGGTACAGAAAGTACATGATGCGAACATGCGTGCAAAATGCACATGTAACGCCCACGTGAATGGCAAGGACGTGCCATAGCCTCTGCCTCTCTCTCTCTCCCCCCCCCCCCCCCCCCCGACTGGAGTGTTTCATTTATCTCCAAAATACCTTGAATATGGAAGACATGATTAATAATTACTGTGATTATGATAAGCTTTACATTTCATATCATACACCATACAGTAAGAACTCCAATAACTTTCACCGTCAAAAAAAGGTTTTTTTTATTAAAAAAAGAATTTACAAAATATAAGATACAGTATGACATCATGACAATACCTATAGTCACATTTTAATACCATGATAGGCTATCATGGGACAATATATCGTGACACTCCTAGGCGGGGAGGGTTCCTTTTTTTTTTAATCACTTGGGGAGGGTCATTGATTTTTTTTTTAGTCAAAGGGAGGGTCATGGCATTTTTGATCAGAGCACATACATTTTCTCCAGGGGTACCCTTCTTTAAAAATCAACCTGTCCCTTAATTATTATAAGCGACTTTGGTATTGTTTTTCTGTAAAGTAGATTGTACATATTCGGGGTCCTTCCTCTTGGCATGAAAATGTTTGAGAAAACATAAAACAATATTAGACATTAAAGTTTGACTGACCTGCCCTAGTTGCTTATTTTGGCCTTATTTTATAGACCTGGTTGCTTGTTTCTCTCCAGCAGAATCTGGCAACACTACTGGCTACGGCTAATAAACGCTAGCTCCGTCTGTGAGTTACAGAACCGGCTCCGGTCTGTGAGTGTGAACCATGCTCTCTGACTGGACGGTCTGTGAGTGTGAGCCATGCTCTCTGACTGGACGGTCTGTGAGTGAACCATGCTCTCTGACTGGACGGTGGACAGAACTTTATGTCAGTAAAATCCATCTAAAAGTACCACCACACAACTGAAAAGTATCGCGACTATGACCACAAGTCAAAGTGGTTATAACTTTGAGGCACAGCTGTTAACAATGCGATGCTAATACCAGCGGCCGTCATTGTTTTGGTATCGGGTTAGCTGTAGAATACAACTCTCGTAGACGTATTTATGATTCTGACGTTTTCAATCTACGAGAGTTGTAGGGTTCACCCCCCATGGACACAGGGACTTTCAGCACTATACCCCGTAGACACTCCAAACATGTACAAATTGAAAATAAAGGTGCTTAACCCCACGTCCCAAATGTTAACTCAAGCTACGGGGTAGTAGTTTAATGTAATAATCCATATCTTTCAATAAAGAAGTGTTTTAATGCCGTCCGTGGCCGAATCTGTCGGAAGTTCCCAATAGGTGGTAGTGACGGTCCCATCTGGTGAAACCCGGAATTACACTCAATGTAAACAGGAAGTAAACGAGGGTGAAAAAATGGCGTTCGGCCACAGACGTTATTAAAACACTTCTTTATTGAAATATATGGATTATTACATTGCACTAGAACTCCGGACAGTTAGTTAACATTTGGGGCGTGGGGGTAAGCACCTTTATTTTTGCTTTTGTACATTTTTGGAGGCCCGGACAGGCTAGGAGCTGAAAGTCCCAGTGACAATGGGGAGGAGTGTCTACAACTCTCGTAGATTGAAAACGTCAGAATCATAAATACGTCTACGAGGGTTGTATTCTACAGCTAGTCTTGATCTAAGGCTAAGACAAATGGATGAAACACAACATAATGAGTTGATCTTTACCTGCTGTGTTTCAGTGGTTGAGCTGCTAACAAACGTCCTCCTGCTGCTTAACGACAACACTGTTTAGAAACGACACGTTTTACTTTTCTTTGTATTTTAAAATGTCAACAATCAGTCAGTCAACAACACGTTGTTTTCACTAATATCTTCACCTCTGCGTTTCAGCGTGTCTCTCCTACATTCAGCTCAGAAAAGCAAACACAACACAACACTGCATTGTGGGCATGTTCCTCTTCTTCTGAGTTGTTCTTCTTCTTCTTCTTTGGTTTGATGGCGGGTCGCAACCGTTTGCTTTTAGGTGCATACCGCCACCTACTGTACCGGAGTATGTAGTCTGACTCCCTACACTTCTCTATTCCTTTCATCCATTATTCTAAGTCAGGGGTCTTCAACGTTTTCAGGCCAAGGACCCCCTAGCTGAGAGAGAAAGCAGGGACCCCCTACTCTATATTGTATAAAATTGTGTTTCAGATTAAAGATTTTTTTTTAACTTAGTCTGCTATTTTTCCCCTCTACGCCTATACCTCTTTGCCAAAAATAACAGATCTACAAGCTCTCAACGCCTCGAAGCGCGAGGCGTTGAGAGCTTGTAGATCTGCTATTTTCGACTTATGTTCCCCTCAGAAAAGGAATTCTGGTTCAAGTGGTTAATGTAAAAAAAACTAAATCCTATCACACAAATATTTGGCGGACCCCCTATAGTTGCTCTGAGGACCCCCTAGGGGTCCCGGACCCCCTGTTCTAAGTTATAATATTACGTTATTCTAAGTTATAATATTACGTTATTCTAAGTTATAATATTACTATCTTTTTAATGATAGCACTGCACCCTGCCTAGACCCTGTGAAACACCCCTATCTCCTTCAAAAACTCCACTACTGCTTTTTGTGTGTCCTTCAGCCCGTCTCCTGTTGTTCCCAGTATACCTAATAGGCTCCACTGTCTCCCTGCCTCAGCTACGCTATTCATGAATTGCATTAAAATATGTTCTGCATTTTCTGTCTTTGGCACTCATCATTTATACTTTTCCCTATTAGGAATAGTGTTATATTTAGTCCTGTGTGATCGAACCTCAGTCTGGTCAGGACCGTCTCCTCGGACTCCTCCCTTCTGTTCCCTCTCACCACCCCCTGTGCACTGATGGTTTTCTGTATATTATGGTATGTCCATCCACTGCTATCTATGTCCCATCTATCCTGCCATTTCTTCCTTTACTTCTTTCTTCAATATTGCCTTCGCTTCCCCTTTACCAAACGGTATACCTCTGACCTCTGTCATTTCAGATGCTTTTTTGGCAATTGTGTCTGCCTCCTCGTTCCCTTCTATCCCTCCCTACATGTGCTGGCACCTAACAGAAGCACACCTCCACACCTATCCTATATAGCCACTTTGGTGGATTTCCATGACCAAGTCTTCCCTTGTGGATTTAAGGCTCAGGGGCCAGTTGCACCACCTCACACTAAGTTCAAACTTAGCCTAGTTATAGCTTAAATGGCTTTTAAATGGCTAAGTTTGAACTTAGTGTGAGGTGGTGCAACTGGCCCCTGGAGACTAATAACACTGATACTGCATCAAGGCAAAACACCACTCTGTCTGGCCTGACCTCTTTAATAGACCTTGTATTGTGAATTGTACTTCCATGTACTGTTTCTCATGTCTTACTAAATAAAGTACATCAATCAATCAATCAATGTCTATGTCCGTGGCACTTAAAATATAGCCTACTGTATATATGTTCTCCATTATTATTGGATTGGATTTTATTATGTAAAAACATATAAAAAGTTTGAATAACTGGAATGGTGACTCGTAAAGTAACATGCTCATTAATATGTGCAGGAGATTTGTAGTATTGCACATGGTACCTGTACACAATTGCATGAGGTGAAGACAACAAGACAGCCAGAAGAAATGATTGCTAATAGCTGCCTCAATTCTGTGAAAATAGCAAAATGTGCATTCAATCCTTTGGAGAAAACCTTATTTTTTCTCTTTCTTATTTTTTCTCTTTCTTTTAAAAACAACAGAGTGTATGTGGTGTGGTCAGACAATTACACAATTTGGCATGCGAGGGACCACAATGAAATAATTGTGCAGGGAAAGAGCAAAAACAGAAGTCATATCTGTTCAGAAGGAGCTATTTGCTACCAAGGCAAAGGATGGCAGAACTGGTAAAAGGTTTTTTTCGTTAGTTGAGAGAGACAGTGTTTCAAAGTGTCCACTAATGACAATAACAACTATAATGACACTCAACAATCAGGCTGTCGATGGAAACCATCGACAGCCTGAGTCCCTCTCCAACCTAAAAGTTAGCTCACCTCTGTTCAAAGTTAGGTGCCTTCACATTAAATGCTCGCCTCTGAAATCAACTACATTTCTTTCCCTACAAGTCATGTTGTATCTGTTAAAAAATAATATATTAAATACTAATACATTGATTAGTCATTACACTATGTGTGCTTTCATAGTTTATGATTAAAACAGGCCTCTGGCCTCGCGTATTTAGAACTACAGTACTTAATGATGGCACATATTTGTCACTCAGTAAAGGTTGTTTACGCACAGATTGATTTATGTTATGCTTATGTTGCAGGGCGGTATGAATTAATATGTATAGTCAACTACGCCACCTAGGGAGTTGCACCCCAGGAAATATTTGTAATCTAAATCAACCACCTAAACATATGATTGCTCTTCACACAGTTCGTTGTACAATAAATTACAAAGGCAGAAACGGTGTTTAGCCAAAAAGTACAAAAGGCTTTATTTGGAAATTTACGTTCATCATCAATAATAAAAGGAGCATAACATTCAATAGACTAAAACAATGTAACAATGCACTTAACAATAAAAACCTATTTGCCTATAGGGCCAGTGCTGGGGAGTAAGGGGGAGGATGGGCAGGCCGACCGACCCAGAGGAGGGGGGCACCCCAATATGACACAGCAAACTAGTTTAGAATGGATTACACACCAAAGCATAGCAAAAAGGGGGGGGGGGGGGTTACCACAACCAAACTGGGCGGCCGTCACCTGCTCTCACACCAGCGGTCCCCAGCAACAGGCCTGCAAGACGCAAGACAGACAACAGGTTGGATGTGCCGTGGAAATAGATCAGAATAACAATCCCCCCCCAGTAGAATAGAATGTATCTGTAGGCCTAGTCTTACAAATAAACAGTAACCAAATAAACAATAGTACGAAATGAGCAATAGTAACCAAAAAAACTAAATAAAAAATAACAATATAAACAAAAGGAATGAACCACGACGCTGACTGTGAGCTGGAGGTTGTGGACCGAGGAGACAGGTAGGAGTGCCTCAACCGACAACCCATATAAGGGTATAGGCCCGGTTGAGCCACGGCAAAGACAGCTAGTCGTTTAGGAGCGGAAGGAATCTCAGAGTGGTGCGTCGATGTAAGATGGTTCTTAAGGTGTGGTAAAACCACAACCCGCAAAGCAGCAGTGTTATATCACGGGGCCTGAAACAATAAACGTCCGTGTCATTCTACCATTTATAATGGGCCTACTAACATTCATTAAGACAGGAGCAGAGAGACAGACAGTAACGTAGCAAAGGCGGAAGCCACAATGGCCTGCCTGCAGTGGCGGACACCGGTAAGAAGTGAACTGAAATAAAGGCCACCGTTCATGGTCATTACAATGCCCACAAGACATTAGATCAACTTTATACAGCCGAGAAGGAGGACCACCAACGTACCCTCTGTGCAGCGTGGAAAAGCACCACGCGCCCGGAGCGAAACACCAGCAGAATGGGAGACACACACCGGGGCTACAAAAGGACACAAACGGTCATGGTCAAGTTCACGACCATGTACCACGCAGCATAAGGCAAGTGCATAAACAGCCAGATGGAGAGACATGCCTGCGCTGATGCGCGATGACACACACACACAGGCGAGCCCAACAGGCCAGCCTGGAAATGGAAACACAACCAGTGTGGAGACAGACAGCTAACTGTGGTAGGAGGTGTGCTGCTTTAATACTGATGCCAATCAGCCCACTGATGAGTGGGCGGAGGATGGGCCGTGGGTAGAGTGGGCACCAACGCCCATCCTGCTACACTTACTTAGATGAGTGACTCACCACATGTACGTGTACTGGGGCAAGCAGATCAAGGTCATAAATCATGACAGTTAGGTGCCTTCGCATTGAACTATTGTGACACTGGATTCAATAAAAATCCTGGCATGCATTAATCACTCATCAAGTAGGCCTACATATCTTTTCTCTTCTTACAAGTTTCCTTATTCATGGCATTTTATCCTTGACGTTTCCGTGAGAAGCATTCAACATGTAATTATTACGTCTAATAAATCAAATCAAGTGTAGCTTGTAGTGTGTCTTTTTTCCATTGTTACATTTGCATGCCCTGGACTTTCTCATCAACAGCAGAATACCTGATCACCTTAATGGAATCCACACCGTACGGTACCTTACCAAACCAAACAAATGATTTAGCTGGTAGAACTTGATTTAATCTCCTTCTGTCCTCAAGTAGCACTGTCATTTGAAAAGCCAGCAATCTCTATAATAGCCATATGATGTATAATACGCACCCACTCACCTTTGCAGTTAGTGGGCCTTTTGCGATGGAAGCACTGTCAGTATTGTACTGATTAGACTCCATTTCTATTATCCAAAATAATTAGGATTTGTTTTGGGTGGTTAAGTGGCTCAGTAGGTAATGCAGACATACTATTGTTTTAAAATGTGCAGCACATTGGAATAGACCCTATGACACATTACGAGTCTATTAGTATACATTTTGGTCAAATGATTATTTTGCATGTCCACTTTTTTGTGTGCAAACAAATCTGATTTTAAATTGACATGTCGATTGCATCTCAATCCATGCCCATCACTTGTCAATGTGTTTTCTTGTCAGCCATACACTCATGTGTCATTTTTTATTTTCCGTTACTTAAAAAAAAATGGCAGTAGCAAAGATATTTTTTGACACCCTCTAGTTCTGAAATGACGCCTCTGTACGTAGTGTACTCTATAAATATAGTATACATACTGTGCAGAGACATTGGTGACAGATGGACCAGCAGACACAGACGACTGGCGTTCTATTTAGCATGTCACCACTTTAATGCAGAGGCACAAACATGATGTAAAAATGGGCTAATCCATAAAGCTAATGGGTCAGTTTGGCCAGTCATGGAAGACGATGCCTACATCTACCCGAAACACACAGAGAGTCGGCTGACGTCCTTATGTAACTGATTGAAAGTCTTGTCACACAGTTTACAGTGGAAAGGTTTTTCTACAGTCTGGAAGGTGTTTCTTCAGGCCAGCTGAATGGCTGAAACTCTTGTCACACAGTCTACAGTGGAAAGGTTTTTCTCCAGTGTGGATACGCTGGTGTTTCGTCAGGCCAGCTGAAAGGCTGAAACTCTTGTCACACATTTTACAGTGGAAAGGTTTTTCTCCAGTGTGGATATCGTGGTGTTTCTTCAGGCCAGCTGAATGGCTGAAACTCTTGTCACAGAGTTTACAGGGGAAAGGTTTTTCTCCAGTGTGGATACGCTGGTGATTCCTCAGGCCAGCTGAGTAGCTGAAACTCTTGTCACAATGTTCACAGTGGAATGTTTTTTCTCGGGTGTGGACACGCTGGTGTCTATTCAGGTCACTGGAATGGCTAAAACTCTTGTCACACCATTTACAGGGGAAAGGTTTTTCTCCAGTGTGGATAAGCTGATGTCTTTTCAGAGAAGTTGACGTAGTGAAACTATTGTCACAATGATTACAGTGGAAAGTTTTTTCTCCAGTTTGGAGACGCTGGTGTTTATTTAGGTGACCTGAATGGCTTAAACCCTCGTCACAATGTTTACTGCGGAATGGTTTTTCTCCAGTGTGGACACGCTGGTGTCTATTGCGGGCTGATGTCTGACGGAAGCTCTGGTCACAATGTTCACAGCGGAAAGGTTTTTCACCAGTGTGGATACGCTGGTGTTCCTTCAGATGACTCGACAACCTGAAACTCTGGTCACAAAGTTCACAGTGGAAAGGTTTTTCACCAGTGTGGACACGCTGGTGTTCCCTCAGATGACTTGACGACTTGAAACACTTGTTACACTGGTGACATTTGTAAGGTTTTTCTCCAGTGTGGACACGCTGGTGTACCTTCAGATGACCTGACCCCCTGAAACACTGGTTACATTGGTTACATTGGTGAGGTTTTTCTCCAGTGTGGATAAGCTGATGCGCATTCAGATTACTTGACACCTTGAAACACATGTTACACTTGTTACATTGGTAAGGTTTTTCTCCAGTGTGGACACGCTGGTGTCTAGTCAGTTCAGTTAACGATCTGAAACTCTTGTCACATTGTTTACAGTGGCAAGGTTTATCTCTAGTGTCAATACGCTGGAGAGTCTTCAGGGGACCTGACTCACTGAAACTCTTGTCACACCGTTCATCATCCCTGTCTTTAGTGGTCTCCTCCCAATCATCACTGTCATCAGTGACTTCAGTGTCAGATTCATGTTCAACTCCAACTTCAGAGCAGTATGTAGAGATGTCTTCATCATCTTCTTCACGTTTCACTGCTAGTAATGTCAACAATGACTCATCAGACTCTTCTGGTCTTTGAAGTAGCTCTTCCTGTTCCTCTTTAATCTGTGGAGGCTCTGGTTCCTCCTGGATTAGACTGGGGCTCCTCTCCTGTTCAGGAGAAACCTCCTCTTTACACACAATCATGTGCAGGGTGTCTAGGAGCAAAAAAAAACATGGTTGAATACTGGATTCCTAAAATATAAAACAATTTTTCCATGCTTCATGTTCCATGAACAAAATGAGCTATTGCCTACTTAGATTGACCAGTTACTAACTAAAGGTTATTACAGATGTTTCTGGAAACTGAAGTCCTGAAAGAATCAGGTTTCAACGTTTTGGCAAGATTTTAGCTAGATTTTAGCTAGATTTTAGCTAGATTTTAGCTAGATTTTAGCTAGATTTTAGCTAAATACATATTCTAAAAATATATATTGGGAGTAAATTAGGCCGTAGGCCAAGCCATATACAACAGGTATGCCTGTCTGTCTGTAGGCCTATGTATGTACAGTCTGTCAACTCCAAAGTAGACCAATCACAGCTCATGCCACTAAGTGCATGACATTATGAAACAGAGCCACCTCCAGACATGAAAAGTTGACATTTCTGGTGAAAAGCGTTGACGTAGTTTAAAATCTATGTAAACTGATTTTTATGACGTGGCTCTGTATGTCTAGACATTTTTGCAGTTTACATTGCTATTGTATAGTGTAAATTTGATATTGTGACAGCCCTACAGAACAGAAAATATGAAAAGAAGAATAAGCACATGAAACTTACTGAGTTGTGGGTGGTCTTCAGGTTCCTCCTGTTTAATAGAAATGTCCCTGGCTGAGTCTGGAGAGTTCATCTTCACCTGCAGTCTTGAATCCACACACTGGTCTGAAATGAAGGAATTGAAGAAAAAAAAAGTTCAATAACTGGAGACCTAGTGGTCTCAACAATAATATTTGCAAAAGGTAAAGGAAATTGGCCTAAGCCCAACTGGGTGCAAAGATTATGGTATGTATATGTTAGGGAAGATGTGTCATGAGTACGAATGGTTTTATGTAAAACAGAGGAAGCACAGGGTGTGTAGAATCTTAGTTAAAACATTGGGCTGTGACCCAAAATACATCCCCAAGCTACAACTTACAGGTTAGTAACTTTTCTTTTTTTTTTATTACTTTAATTCGGTTAATTTGGTTCCAGAACACATATTGCACTAAATCCCCCCCCCCCCCCCCCCCCCCCCCCAAATAACGACCAACAACAACAAGAACATTATGCAAAAATGTTTTTATAAGTTTTATTTTTATTTTTATTATATATATTTTTTTCATACATTATTTTTAGGGGGTGCTGCAGCCCCCTCAGCACCCCTACTTCCCACAGCAATGTCCCCATAGTTGATAAAAGTATACACTAAAATCTATAAAGTCTTCTGGTTACCGTCATTTGGGGTTACAGGGGATGGCAATTGCAATCAGAATCAGAATCATATTAAAAATGTTCAGCTTTCATGTTAAATTTCATGTTAAACTGTTTTCTTTTTGTACATATCCTAAGTTTAACCGCAGAAATTAAACCGGTAATGTAACCATATCCCATGTGACCTGGTCCTAAACCATAGCACCCCCAATTAATACATACAGTACAGTATGTTATGTACTGCAGCCTATGTTTTGTACAGAGAGTGCATCTGGATCGTTTGCCTGATGCCAGTCATGTGGATCTAGTGACCAACAATGGGGAGGTTTTTGTCACTGACTGGCTATAGTATACAGCATATGGGCAACTGGCGGCCCGGGGCCCACATGCGGCCCCCACCTTCACTTAATGCGGCCCCCAGGTTAATATCGGAATACTGATATATTAATTGATTTAAGCTGCTACAATTCCAAACATGCAAACATGACGCACTTTAATTACTTCAGTCTATATCAGTAGTGTAGTAGTGTAAGTATAAAAATTCTATTGTCTTTTTTATGTCTAATATATTTGTATTTGAGTTCATAAAGTTAACATTAGTATAACTAAATGCATTTGAAATTAAATAAAAATGTAACTTTTCAGGATTCCAAATAAAAAATAGCAATAAAAGAAATCTTCAAAAATAGCAGATCTACAAGCTCAAAACACGTTGCGCTGTGACACGTTTTGAGCTTGTAGATCGGCTATTTTTGGTACTTTTGTGTGACATAGATTGGCCCGACAGTATATGCAATGTGGCCCTCTGGAGTGAGAGTGGAAATATAGTGGCCCTCCATCATCAAAGTTGCCCACCCCTGGTATACAGTGTCCAGGGTGTGCACAGGTATGCACTCACTGACTGGCTATGTACAGTATAGTATCCAGGGTGCACAGGTATGCACTCACTGACTGGCTATGTATACAGTGTGTCCAGGGTGCACAGGTATGCACTCATTGACTGGCTATGTATACAGTGTCATGGGTGTGCACAGGTATTACCTGTGCACACCCATGACACTGTATACATAGCCAGTGGCAGTCAGGTATGTATGCACTCACTGACTGCCACTGGCTATGTATACAGTGTCCAGGGTGTGCACTCACCGCACGTGATGTTTGGAGCGACAGTGTGTCATTGCCAACACTCCCGAAATGTGTTGAGCAAATGTATTTAAAACAATTGCTTCCAAACCGGCCGGTGGTCTTGATTATTAATCGGACGCATGCTCACACATCGTGAGAGTGTGTGCGTGCAATGTCCTTAACCAGTGTGTCTGTGTGTATAGGGCACAGGCTGCCCCGTCAAGGGGTCATCAACATGTCTGTACATGGACAAACATGTCCGTCGCAAGACTTGTCTATGTCCGTGGTACTTTTTTTCTTTTTTTACGAAAAATGTTGTCTATAATGGCGTCTCTTTTTTTTTATATTCACAATCTAATCTTCAAAAATGTGTTTGAATAATTTTGGTGGCTCATAAAGTGTCGGGATGACATGCTCATTAATATGTTGCAGGAGACTTGTGGTATTGTACGTGATACCTGTACCACATGCATCAAACTATTGTGACACTGCATTCCTTTAAATCCTGCCATGCCCTTCATGAATGGGCATGGCATACCGTACATACCGTTTTCTATTGTTCCATCTACATAAAACGCACCCATTCACCTTTGCAGCTATAGATGGCCCTTTTGCTCCTGCAATGTAAGATGGAAGCACTGTCTGTACTGATAAGACCCAATTATTGAAATCCCAAACATGGAATATACTTGGACCATGCCACATTTAATGCCCGTCTCAGGACTGCCCTGCCAGTATACAGTGGATAACTTCCCAGTCTCCAGGTTTTCTAAAGTATAGCTAATCACTTTAAGTCTGACATCCCAATTTTGGGTGTGTCATTTAAGGTTAAAAAGAAAATATAATTTCTGATCTACAAACTCACAACATGCCTTGATGTGTTGTGAGCTTGTAGCTTTGTTTCCCCCCCCCCCCCCCCAAAAAAATAGATTTATGTTTTATTTTCTTATAAGTGGCTCATTTTAAAATGTGTAGCGCAGTGGAATAGATCGAGTAGTAGACACTATGGCACATCAAGAGTCCATAGTACTGTATACATTTGGGGATAGGCCTATGTATGTGTTTCTGGTAATATTATCGATCACTTGTTTTGCATGTCAGTTGAGGGAAAGTGTTTCAAAGCGTCCACTAAAAACAATAGCAACTCAATTATAATAACACTCAACAAGCATAATCCATGGAAACCCTTGATCCACAGCCTCACCACCAGACCTCCTCCTCACCTCTGATCAAAGTTAGGCACCTTTGCATCAAACTATTGTGACAATGCATTCCTTTAAATCCTGCCATGCACTTCATGAATGGGCATGGCATACCGTACATACCGTTTTCTATTGTTCCATCTATATAAAACGCACCCATTCACCTTTGCAGCTAAGTGGACCTTTTGCTCCTGCAATGTAAGAGGGAGGGAGCGGAGGGGGAGACAAAACGCCCACCTTTATGTCGGTAGGCGCTATACGTCAGACCTTGTATGTCACTTAAGATGGAAGTACTCAGTACTGTCTGTACTGATAAGACCCAATGATTGAAATCCCAAACATGGAATATACTTGGACCATGCCACATTTAATGCCCGTCTCAGGACTACTGAATAACTTCCCAGTCTCCAGGTTTTCTAAAGTAGAGCTAATCAATTTAAGTCATAAGACATCCCAATTTTGGGCATGCCATTTTAGGCTAAAAAGAAAATAGAATTTCTGATCTACAAGCTCACAACATGCCGTGCTGTGTTGTGAACTTGTAGCTTTGTTTTGTTTTTTATATATAAGTGGCTTGTTTTAAAATGTGTAGCGCAGTGGAATAGGTCGAGTAGACACTATGGCACATCAAGAGTCCATAGTACAGTATACATTTGGGGCTAGGCCTATGAATGTGTTTCTGGTAATATTATTGATCACTTGTCTTGCGTGTCCGTGGCAAAAATAAAATATTGATGGAAATGTCCATCACAAGCTGGCATGGTGATGACCCCTGGCCCCGTGACACATTATTTTGCCAAATACACTCTTATATTGTACTTTTGACCTCGTTGTGTTGTGTTTGGGGGTTTAAAGAACAGTGGGTTAAATATCATTTACCAACAACAAAGCAGCTATGTATGCAAAGTAAACATTTGTGGACACGAATCCTAATGCAGGTGGCCACCGTTCCAGGTGCCCACTCTTCCTAGTGCCCAGTCATATGGCACCCAGATGTCCTAATGCCCAACCAGTGGCGGCCTTTCCTATGTTTCACCCGTTTCAATTGAAACGGGCCCCCAACCTCAGGCCCCCCCCCCCCAAAAAAAAAAAAAAAAAAAAAAACTTTTTTTTTTTTTTTTTTTTTTTTTCAATATATTTTTTTACTCGCATCCCAGTCCGGGGCCCGCCTGTGGCTGGCCGACGTCCAAGAATTTCATACAAGAAGATGATGTAGATCTGATTGAATCAGGGCTCAGCTCAAGTGAATCATGTGAGTGAGTTGTTTTAGCTGTCTGTCCATGGTGGAAGTGCAGATAGCCTAATTAATTTAGTTCGAAAATGCATCATTATGGATTGTGGAAGCAAACCAACTTCAGTCCACAATTTTTTTTTTTATTAAAAAAAAAAAAAAAAAAAATGTTTTTTTTTTTTTTTTTTTTGGGGGGGTGCATATGGGGCCCCCATATGAGCTCTTGAAACGGGCCCCCAGATCATTAAGGCCGCCCCTGTGCCCAACAGAGGTGGGCTGCCGGTGGAGCCTGGAGAAGGTGCACGTGTGTGACCGCGAGAGAGCTGTCAACACCTAGAACAATAGCCCTCTACCTGGCTGCATTGCATAACGTTAGGCTACTCGAGAAAAGCCTTGGAATTGAATAATGCATTCCTTTAAATCCTGCCATGCCCTTCATGAATGGGCATGGCAAACCGTACATTTCGTTTTCTATTGTTCTATCTATATAAAACGCACCCATTCACCTTTGCAGCTAAGTGGACCTTTTGCTCCTGCAATGTAAGAGGGAGGGAGCGGAGGGGGAGACAATGTCAAGACAATGTGTTTACATTCCTCTCACAATGAGAGACATTGGTCTCTGCACGGCAGAGTGCGTATAAGGGCATTCAGCCAGATGAATGTAATCATCACCCCAATCTGTACAAAGTTACCGGTTAAACAGGTAGGCTATCAGGTCTTGATGTTCTATGACTGTCTGGGACAGTCATAGAACAATAAGGGTGACTTGGCTGAAACCCATGAACAAGCTGGCTGCAACAGTCATTCAAGTATGTTGTCAGTGACAAGTTGTCATTATTTGAAGTATAGCCTACTATATGTGGGTGAGTCTATGTAAAGGGATTTTATATCAAACTAAAAGGAAAATAATTAATTGAAACAAAAACAACAATTAACAAGGCAACTAAATAATAAGAAATATAATAATTACAAAAAAATGGTTTTCCATCACATATGTTGCATACAGTATTTCAACTAAAGCCGGGCAGCTGCGTGCACATGCGTACGGGTGCATGTGCACGTGACGTCATTACAATAGAGCTCCACTAGCTCAAAAACCCACAGCACACCACTGGTGCCCACCTATCCTGCTGTATCCACTAGTTGTAATGTGTTTATGATCACATTTAATTCTAATCTATCAAGTAAGAGCAATTAGATGTAGGCCTATGTCCCATCTTAAATGATGATTCACAAAGACATAAAAAAAAAAACAAAATAAAATAAGTAGTGCTATGAGGTTGAGCGTCGGCAGGAACTGTGTGACGCGTTTCCAAACAAAACCAGACAACTTGCTGTTACGGTGATTTATTAATACAAAAATAATAAGGTCCAAAAACTGTTGTACTGACAATTAGAATGAAACTTAGACGCTAAATGCCCTATAAAACGCAACACGTATAAAACGGTCAACAGAAAATATTGAGCCTAGCTCACCCCCATTCTCTCACTGAATGCCAAGCAGCCTGAGACACACAGCGGAATAGCTGTAGAACACAACTAGACGTATTTATGATTCTGACGTTTTCAATCTACAAGAGTTGTAGGGTTCACCCCCCATGGACACAGGGACTTTCTGCACTATACCCAGTAGACACTCCAAACATGCACACATTGAAAATAAAGGTAAGGACCCCACTCCCCAAATGTTAACTCTCACTACGGGGTAGTAGTTTAATGTAATAATCCATATCTTTCAATAAAGAAGTGTTTTAATGCCGTCTGTGACCGAACGCCATTTTTTCACCCTCGTTTACTTCCTGTTTACATTGAGTGTAATTCCGGGTTTCACCAGATGGGCGCGTCACTGCCGCCCATTGGGAACTTCCGACAGAATCGGCCACAGACGGCATTAAAACACTTCTTTATTGAAAGATATGTATTATTACATTAAACTACTACCCCTTAGCGAGAGTTAACATTTGGGACGTGGGGGTAAGCACCTTTATTTTCAATTTGTACATGTTTGGAGTGTCTACGGGGTATAGTGCTGAAAGTCCCTGTGTCCATGGGGGGTGAACCCTACAAGTGTCGTAGATTGAAAACGTCAGAATCATAAATACGTCTACGAGAGTTGTATTCTACAGCTAACACCTGATGTAAGTAAAGAAGTAAGTAAACTTACTAAAGGTAATGAACAGACACACCGCAGGAGCTAATCAGTCAATTACTGTGGGAAGTGGGACATCAAACCAAAGCGTGGGAAAAAACAAACAAAAATAAGATAACAAGCAAAATATAAATGTTGGCTCCTACAGCATGTATTTTATCGATTTTGACATTTGCATATACGAAAGTAAAAGTCAGACTCGATCAAATACATCTATGATAGTCTAGATCTAAGGCTAAGACAATGGATTAAACACAACATGAATGAGTTGATCTTTACCTGCCGTGTTTGAGTGGTTGAGCTGCTAACAAACGTCCTCCTGCTGCTTAAATAACGAAGACACTGTTTTTTAAAACGACACGTTTATGTTCTTTGTTTGTCAACAGTCACAGTGAACAACACGCTGTTCTCACGCACCTCTGACGAAGAGACGCGTCCAGAGTCCAGACAGACAGAGTCAGAGACTGAGAGACGTGTTGAGCCTGAAGCTGTAGGAGAATAAATGATGCGTAACACGGCACGCGCAGGCACAGGCACGCTCACAGCCACCGGTAATAGACCTGTTATGCAAAGTGGCCATTTTGATAGCCTACTTTTTATTGGCTCATGAATCTAGGGCAGGGATCTTCAAAAGGGGGTCCGGCACCCCTAGGGGGTCCTCAGAGTTACTACAGGGGGTCCGCCAAATCTTTGTGTGATAGGATTTTTTTTTTTTTTTACATTAACCACTTGAACCCTAGCATCCCTTTGAGAAGAACTTTAACCAAAAATCTAGAAAATAAACGCCTTGCGCTTATTTGAGCTTGTAGATCGGCTATTTTCGGCAAAGAGGGGGAAAAAGAGCAGACCAAGTACAGAGTGAAAGTTTACTAATATTGACGGTTTAAGTCGTTAAATGTCTGAAAATACACATTGACATGAATCCAACATCCATGAAAAGCTTTAATCTGCAACACAATTTTATGTATTTTATGGTGGGGGACTGGGGGTCCCTGCTTCATCTCTCTCTCAGTTAGGGGGTCCTTGGCCTGAAAAGGTTGAAGACCCCTGTCATAGAGGTATAGGTTTCCTCTCCTAGTTAGTTCAGTTCTGAACAGTTAAATAACAGAACACAGACGCAACACTGTACTGCATTGTGGGTATGGTCCCGTCAGCGTTGTGTCGGTCATCATGAACGAACGGCTCAAATGAACCAGTTGGTTTTGGGCGGATTGGGTCCGTTTTTTTCCCGTTTTTGGTTTCTTTATTTCGGTTTTAGGGTTACAAAAAAAAAAAAATATCATTAAAAAAAGAATATATATATATATATTAATATATATATATTTTTTTTTTTACCAAAAAAATCGGAGGCCCCCCCAGTTGGAGGCCCGGGGGCTGTAGCCCCCCCTAGCCCAACGGTAAGTCCGGCCCTGCTTATGCGACTGTTTTGGATTGGCTGAAGAGAAGCGTTCACCCATGGTTCACCCACCGTCCCTCTTTCCTCATTGGAGGACACGAGCTGGAGGGCGGCCTCTCCCTTAGAAACAGGCAGCTTTCCTGATTGGACTGAACGTGAGGAAGGCATGGACTCTGGCTAGCCCTGAAACATATTACTTACATGACTGTCATACCATGACAGTCATGGTGCCGAGTCCACCCGGTTTATAGCGGTGTTCGATTTTTTGTTATTTGCCAACTCTCACATGTACATAAACGTTCAGATTTCAAATATAAAGTGCTTACCCCCGAGCCACGGATGTTACAAGGCGATCCGGACCACGATAAGTACCCGTATCTCCCGTATTGTTCAATAAAAAGCATTTTAATCCCATCGCAAGCCATTTTCTTCTTTTTTTTGGTAATGTATCAGAGTGCAATACACCTCCCAACCATTAGTGTCGCATGGTTGAAAGAATCGAGAGAATTTGGAGAAAATGCTTTTTTACAAGCGTCATGTCATGTCATGTCATGTCATGTGAACCATGGCTAGACTCTGGCTGGACTGTGTCTGTGGGGTGGGTGGGGGAGAAGGAACCGACCGACCGAAGGAACGAACGAAAAGGGAAAGAGCCAAAGAGGACTATCGTTCACTCTCTGAACGAAGTGCTGTGACCGACTTGTGAACCATGTGACCTGAATAAAATAAACTCTAAGGCGGTCTCTCGCTCATTGACTGCTGTGACATTCTTTCTTCAGAGCAACTGGCTACAGATGTTCTGAAGAAAGAATGTCAGCTAAGTCAATCAATCAATCAATCGTGACTGAAACGTGTAAAGACTGGCAGTATAAATATATGAATGTCAAGAAAATTACGAATATCATTAAAATATGTGAATGACATGATTACATATGAATAACAGAGCTATGCATACATACACCGTACAGAACATATTCTTGCTTGTGAGTGCATGTTGTAATATTGTATTTGCCAGTGGTGATAAGTACATTTACTCAAGTAGCCTACTGTACTTAAGTACCATTTTGATGTATTTTTTTTTACTTTATTGGAGTATTTCCAATTTTCAATACTTTTACTACTTCTACTCCACTACATCTCAGAGGCAAACATTGTACTTTTACTCCACTACAGTTATTTGAAAACTTTAGTCACTAGTTACTTTGTAAATCATAACCACTTCAGCCATGGCTATGTGAAAATAGCCAATCTACAAGCTCACGTGTGGTTTCGTGACGCGTTGTGAGCTTGTAGATCTGCTATTTTCAAAGGATTTTTTTTCCGAAGGCTTTATTTTAGGCTATATATTTTAGATCATAATTAGTACAATTAGTACAATTGGCTCATACAAATAAATCACCCACTTAAACCTGCTTTATACCTAAATTGTACCGAGGTGTTGCATACCACCTATTTTTTTAAATATACTTTTCTGGTTGAGAGCAAACCCAGGCAATGCTAAAACAGCGCAATATTATTGAGTTGTTGTCATGTAATTTTGAATAGCTGTATACTGTACCTTCAAACCCTACAGTAACAGGGGATGTTCATGTACAATTCTCCAGCAAATTGAAAATGAGAATTAAGTGTATCAGGCCAATATAGTAATCATACAGGACAATATTGAGGCTCTATGTGCTTTGCCCCAAGACAGGCAGTGTATTAAAAATGAAGCATACAATATAGAATGAATAATAATAATAATAATAATAGATTTTATTACACACTTGAATTTTTTTGGCAAATCACAAAGTGGTACAGGGTTTGAAAACAAATACGGAGACATAAGTAGGGAAGAATATAATGAATACCAAGACCTACTACTGTACCAAGAGTGGTACATTGTAAAGTCATTTAATTCTAACACAGCTCATTTTCATGTCTACTCAGGTTTTTGTGTGCACCCAACAAGTGCTGCTTGTGCTCCTTTTTATGGGGCCAGGCTTCCAGCATGGACCCATATTGTTATTCGCATTATTCCATTTCTTCTTCTGCCACTTTTGGCAGTTCTGGCTGAACCGTGCAGTCGCTTTTTATGAAACTCGGCCATATGATAGATGGTCATGAAAAACGATCAAGAAATAATTCTCACAATCTTTCGTCAAAAGGTGGCGCTATAGCACTCAATTGAAAAATGCCAACTTTGAACAGGTACAACTCATGCCGTGTTTGACCTACAGCCATGAAACTTCGATGCACACATGCGTCTCCTCATGCTGAACAACTTTCACACTCTGACTTTTGACCTCTGACCTTTAGATATCCCACCATTTTGAATTATATGAAAAACAGTTAAAACCTATCTCCTCCTGGGATTTTTGAGTAATCTGCACGAAACTTTTTACACATGAACTTTGGACCTATACCAAAAAACGTTTGCAAAATATCTTCCATAAGTGAAAAAATGAAGCTTTAATGAGCCAATGAATATTGCAGTTTTATGACAATTATTCATCTGCCCCTAACACATACATGCAGACTTACCATTCTTTGAAACTTTGCAGAAATGTAAAGGGCCATTCCAAATATCACTGAAACCAATCTTACTCCAATTGGTCAAACGGGGGCGCTATAGCAATTTTTTGAAAATTGAAACTTTAAACAGGCAAAAGTCATGCCTCGTTTGGCCGACAGCCATTAGACCTGCTTACACATGTGCCTTGACTAATGAGGAACACATCTATCACGTTGACCAGTAAGCACCGCCCTTAGATTGTCCGCAATCTTGAGCAGTTTGAAAAACACTTAAACCCAGGATTTTTCAGCTATTTGCGTGAAACTGTATCATCATTGTGATCTCCTTTCACAGGTTCTTGTCTGTTGGTGGCTTCTCGCTTAAATGTGTGCCCCACAACCTGAAGGTCACCAGTTCAAGCCTCACTTGGTGCAGACTTCATCTGAGTTGCATTTCACACAACATGACTATCAATGAATACATCTGCAATTGTTAAAGATAACATGAAATACTTAATTGAGTGTTTTTTACATACAGCTGATCTACAATCTCACAACTTTTCAGATAGCAATGAGAGTATGTTTTTTCAATGTATAACATACTTCATTGTGAAAATAGCCAATGTACAATCTGACAACTTTTAATGGTTTGTGAGCTTGTAGATCGGCTACTTTCACTAATTTTGGTTCTGAGGAGATGTACAATTTCTTCATTGGTAAATGGTTTGTGAACGAGTGATCTTAGTGTTAGTGAAACAGGGGCTTGGGTCATGACAGAAGGCAAGAGTTTGTGATCCTCAACAGACAATATCAGCCTGGACAAAGATATAGCACTATAGGTAGTGTTGCAGCTACCTAAGAGTGCTTCATGACCGTAAGGTTGCCGGTTCAAGCCTCACTTGATGCAGACTCATTTAAGTTGAAATGAAAAAAACATGACTCAATCTATTCCGTTTCCATGGCGCTCTCTCTCTCTCTCTCTTCAATCTATTCCATTTCCATGTCTTTCTCTTCAATCTATTCCGTTTCCATGTCTCTCTCTCTGTCTCTTCAATCTATTCCATTTGTCTCTCTCTATGTCTCTTCAATCTATTCCGTATCTATCTATCTATCTATCTATCTATCTATCTATCTATCTATCTATCTATCTATCTATCTATCTATCTATCTATCTATCTATCTATCTCTCTCTCTCTCTCTCTCTCTCTCTCTCTCTCTCTCTCTCTCTCTCTCTCTCTCTCTCTCTTCTCTCTCTCTCTCTCTCTCTCTCTCTCTCTCTCTCTCTCTCTCTCTCTCTCTCTTCTCTCTCTCTCTCTCTCTCTCTCTCTCTCTCTCTCTCTCTCTCTCTCTCTCTCTCTCTCTCTCTCTCTCTCTCTCTCTCTCTCTCTCTCTCTCTCTCTCTCTCTCTCTCTCTCTCTCTCTCTCTCTCTCTCTGAGGGGTGGCCATAGCTGAGTGGTTAGTGAGCCCGCCTAGGGAGCCAGAGACTCTGGTTGCCCCAGGTACGATTCCAGGCCAGGTCAGCAAATGTGTCGATGAAATGAAATTTGTCCCTGAGCAAGACTCTTAACCCCTAATTGCTCACAGGCACTCATTGGAAACAAGACCGCAAGGACTTTCATGAACTGACCTGTTAAAGGAATTATCATTTCTCTCTCCTGGCCCCATATTATCGCTGCTTGCAGCTATATTTTATACTTGTATTGCAATTAATTCATTGTTCATTTCAGTTTACAATATTTACATATCCATGCAATTGTTTTGATCGTGTCAGATACAAATAAGCTAAAGTAGAACAAAAACAAAATTGCACAATTTCAAATCTAAATTAAACAAAAGTCCACATCAGTATTCATCAATCAGTATCATTCGACTTCCAATACAAATAAATAATACTAATAATAGCAATAATGCTAATAATAACAATACTTATTATGGTTTTATAATAAAGATGATAATAATAATAATTTGAAATAAATATTTAAAAAACTTGGGGGAAGGCTGTGTGTGTTCTATGATGCAAGCACTAATGCGCTTCTTGTAAACATCAACATCCTCGCCGCATCTGTTGCACAATGTGTATCACGTCATTGATTTATACTCAAGAGGGCATTACATGACAAAAATAACAGATCTACAAGCTAACAACAATTTACGGTTACCTTGTAGATCTGTTCTTTTTGTTACTGACATCTATGCAACGATTACAGTAGATCCTGATGCGAAGCGGAGGCTTGCCATCAATTATCCCACTTATTACACGGCTACTTAATGAAGAAATTAATACATTGTCCCCAAAAGTAGCAAAACAAAGGATTTCCTTGCCTACGGTAATGAAAGTAGGCTATTCCATTACTTAATGCCAGGTCACGGTGCGTCCAGTGCAACGTGTCGCCCAGGTTACTGGTTACTGCATTGTCTATTTCTCGCTTCAAATGTTTTCAAAAACATTCTTGAGAGCAATGCTTAGCTGTAAATGATATTGTGTGTTTGTTTACATTGCTGCTGTGTTGGATACAGCATAAAATAAAGCAGTGCAGATTGATATGAGCAGGTGCTCTGGCCTTTGATTAGACAGCGTTCTGTTATTGAGCTCAGAGGTCAATATTCAGAAATAACACACTGCTGAATGCAGAGATTGAGCGATCAGAATCAAGCATCCGATTGACCGATCAGAATCAAAAGCATCCAACCAAGCCGTGTAATAAAATTCATTACATCACTATTTTACCACGTTACATGTTTTACGTAGTGTGAGACATGATTTGGGACATGTTTTTATGATCAAAATCAATATGGGACATGTTTTTATAAACAAAATCAATAGCCAAAAACAATACATAGTGAAGTATTTTTCAAAACATTTATGTCCAGGGCTGGAAAACGTTTTTTCCCAACATCCTGTACCCGACTCACTGAAACTCTTCAGCGTGGACACGCTGGTGTTTCTTCAGGTCACCTGAATGGCTGTAACTCTTGTCGCAATGTTGACAGTGGTAAGGTTTTTCTCTAGTGTGTACACGCAGGTGTGTATTCAGATTACTTGACTGCAAGAAACTTTTGCCACAGTGTTTACAGTGGAAAGGTCTTTCCCCAGTGTGAAGACGCTGGTGTGTCTTCAGAGCACTTGACTGTAAGAAGCTTTTGTCACAGTGTTCACAGTGGAAAGGTTTTTCGCCGGTGTGGACACGTTGGTGTATATTCAGGCCACTCGAATGACTGAAACTCTTGTCACAGTGTTGACACTGATAAGGTTTTTCTCCAGTGTGGACACTCTGGTGTTTCTTCACGTCACCTGACTGAGAGAAACTTTTCCCACAGTGTTTACATTGGAAAGGTTGTTCTCCGGTGTGGACACGCTCGTGTCTCTTCAGGTCACACGACTGAAAGAAACTTTTTTCACAATGTTTACAGTGGAATGGTTTGTCTCCGGCGTGGAAGCGTTGGTGTCTCTTGATGTCATCTGCCCGACTGAAACTCCTGTCACATTGTTCACAGTAGAGAGATTTGTCTCCCATGTGGACACGCTGGTGTGTCTTCAGACCGCTTAAATGACAGAAACTCTTGTCGCAAGTTTTACAGTGGAAAGGTTTTTTTCTGGTGTGGACATGCTGGTGTCTCTTTAGGCTACCTGATTGACTGAAACTCTTTGGACAGTGTTTACAGATGTGCGTTTGCTTTCCTGTGAGAAGCTGATGTTCCTTTTCTTCCCCTTGTTCAGTTAAAGTGTCTTGGTCAGTGTCTTGGTCAGTGTCTCCTTGGTCAGTGTCTCCTTGTTTCTGGCTGGTTACAGAGTTTGTGATTTGCTGACAGGCTGCTGAGGTGATCTGTCCATTCCTCAGCATTTCGCAGTAGAGATCGTTGTGGCCCCTCTTGATGTGTTTATAGAGGAGGACCTGAGACGTGAAGGCGTATGGACACTCAGAACAGGAGAAGACATGAGTCTGGGAAGACTGGGACATCACTCCTGAGAGAGAGAGAGAAAGAGAGAGAGAAAGAGAGACACACTTGTAAATGCCCCAACCCCAACATCTGTGCAACAGATACATTATAATGATGACGTGAAAAGAATGGACAAAACAATCACCTAATAACGTGTTCGAGATCAAAATCACAGCAGGGCATTTCTAGTGAATCATTTACCCTTGGCTTCTCTATAGTCTATTAGCTAAGCCAGTGGTTTCCACATATTTAACCACATGAACTCCTACTCCTCCTTATTCTGGGACAGACAAAAATCACACCCAGCGTGACTAAGCGGTGCCTACTCTGTTTAATGAGTATGTGCTGTTTTCAGGCGGTACTACCCTATTTGATGTGTGGGCGCTGGTATTCAGCCAGTAATACTCTGTTTGATGTGTTGATGCTGCGATTCAGACGGTACTTCTCTATTTGATGTGTTGATGCTGGGATTCAGACGGTACTGCTCTATTTGATGTGTGTGTACTGGTATTCAGATGTGTGTTTAATTGGTGTAATTGGTTGCATCTTTGTGTTGGAATCGGCTGCAGCTGTTGATGCTGTGCTCATACATACATACATACAGTACATACATACATACATACATACATACATACATACATACATACATACATACATACATACATACATACATACATACATACATACATACGGACAAACACAAGCGGTCAAATGTAGGACAGTCTGGCACCGCTCAAAAATAGCCGATCTACAAGCTCCCAAGGCGTGGCAATGTGACGCATTGTGATGGATGAGGGATTCCGGTGAAGTAGGGATGGGCATTGTTAAGATTTTATCGATTTGGTTCCGATTACGATTCTGCTGATCGATTCCGGTTCTTAATATCGATTCCCCATTTTGGTTCCATAATGATAAATAAAAACAACTAAACTAAAAAACTAAACTAAAAACAGGTCAAATGTTTAGATAACAAATTATCTTAATTATTTTAACCGATAACTTAAGTAAATAGTATTTATTATTAGTTTAGTTCAGTTCAGCTATACTGTACTATACTATAATTTGTTTTGGTTATTTCAGGTCCTGGGACAGCTTTTTTCTCAATGAATCACCTAGGACTCACCTAACCCCAGTTCACTTTGCTAGGCTGGGATGGCTCAGGGTAGAGGACAGAGAACAGCAACTTGCAATGGGCCTCGTCTTCAAGATACTCAGGAGATCAGTGCCCGTGTATCTGTAAAACTACTTCACTAGAGTGAGACAGGGAGCTCCACTGATCTCTTACCCCCGACTACAGCACAAACATGGGGATGAACAGGGCCGTGCTTTGCTGTACACAAGGTTCGGCGGCCGCCTGGGCCACCACACAGGCAGGGGGCCCCATGAGAATTTTTTTTTTTTAAATAGAAATAAACAGCTTTCCCATCCCGGATGAATGCATTCTACCGTTTTGCCACCAAAACGTGGAACATTCTACCACCAGCCATCACACTTTGTGACTCCCTATCCTCATTCAAAACCACCCTAAAAGAGCACCCGTCCGCAAATTGCATCAGGACTTAGATATGTCTTTAGCTTGCCACCAGAGCAAGTACTTGCTGTACTGTACTACCATTTTTTAACAAAGTGTTCAATCAATCAATGACAATATGTCTCCCTCCACATTTAGTGTCTTGTGTGATTTCAGTGTGTTTAAAGCTGACTAACCTCCATTGGTCTCCTCCCAATCATCACTGTCTTCAGTGACTTCAGAGTCTGATTCAAGTTCAACTTCAACTTCAATTTCAGAGCAGTGTGAAGAGATGTCTTCTTCTTCTTCATCATCATCACTTTTCACTTGTGATGTCAGCATTGGCCCATCCGTCTCCTCTGGTCTTTGAAGTAGCTCCTCCTGTTCCTCTTTAATGTGTGGAGGCTCTGGTTCCTCCTGGAGCAGACTGGGGCTCCTCTCCTGTTCAGGAGAAACCTCCTCTTTACACACAGCCATGTGCAGGATGTCTAGGAGCAGAAGAATAACATGAACAAGTTCTGGTTACATTTCTTAGCTCAAAATACATATACATTTTTTATATTATCTCAATTTATACATTTATTTAACCCTAACTCGTTCATTGTCAAATTATGAAACAATATCAAAATATAATAGAACAAAGAAATCCATAGATCTCTTTGTTCTATTATGTGCTCTAGAGGTGAAAAGGTAGCAACTACAGTCCAGTAGGTATGAACTATGAAGTGCTCAAGAACTACTTTAGTACAGATTCCAGAACAAAGGGAAGCCCTTCTGTTCACTTCTGGCAGACTCACACTACTGTGACAAAAGCAACCCGATCTCACACAACATACAGTAGGTGAAATAGCACGGATGTCATTCCGTACATTATGGGTTCCCAAACTTTTCAGCCCGCGACCCCAAAAAATTGCGGCTATAGACGGGTTTCCTGTTAGTAAACATGAGAGGATATGACCGCGCAGAGGAGGGGTAAGCCCATAGAGGGCGCCATTACCCGCAGCAGCTCTGGTCAAATGTCCATTCATAAAAGAAATGATCTTCACCGGGTTTAATGAAAGTAGATTAAATTGTGCAGTTTGTAATACCTTGTTTACTCAATAAAAATGATTTGTCGGAAGTTGGATCTGTTTGTATATAATAGCAGCATTATGCCTATTATGCCTATAATAGCAGAATTCTATCTAACTCCCGAACATAACAACAGAGTGAACGGCGCAACAATTCGTTTCCCCCGAGCATGCGCAGATTGCGCATTCTGCTCTGTGATGACGTCGGGCGGAAATCCGTCTATTGACACCTAAACCTGGTGGTAATTTATGCACATAAACTTGCATGGATTTGTAATGTATTAAAATGGTAAAATGTGATATTTGTAATCATTTTTAGATTGTTATTCATCCATTCTGTTGATTTTTTTTTTTTTTTAATGACCCAAAATAATTACGTGACCCCACCGCCAGTGACCCCAACTTTGGCAACCCCTGCCGTACATAGACGACTAGAAAACCCAAAAACCTGTGCACAGGCACCTCGTATCCCCTCCATTGACTTTACCATGTCGGAGAAATATTAGAAATATTCTACTGTTCTAGAGCAACATGTTTTTATTCTATTACTACCATTACCTTTCTGTCCTATTTTATTCTTATGTTATCTTATTCCACAGTACTGTTGAAGCACAATCATTTCAGCAAGCAACTGTATTGTATGTACATGTGACAATGAACACCTTGAAGCTAGAGAAAGAGAAGAAAGCGAGACAGTGCAACTTACTGCGGTCTGGGTAGCATTCAGGTTCCTCCCGTTTCATTGAAACGGGTCTGGCTGGGTCTGGAGAGTTCATCTGCACCTGCAGCCTGGACTCCACAGAGTCTGGAATGAAACAATTCAAATCCCAGAGGAGTTTAGGATTAATTAAGAAGAGAAACACTCAACTTCAACAATAACAGACAATTTTGAAGGAGTAACTTATTTGGCCTATCAAACCGCAAATGCAGTGCTGCTGGGTTTGTTAAGGTGGGACCATTTCAATTCAATTCAATTCAATTTTATTAAAGTGTCAAATCACAACAAGTTGTCTCGAGACACTTTACAGAAAAGAGACCCGACATCCCACCCTGAGCAAGCAATTTTGCGACAGTGGCAACAAAAAACTCCCGCTTAACTGGAAGAAACATCAGGCAGACCCTAGGCTCTAGGGTGGCGGCCTTCTGCCTCGACCGTGTTGGGGGAAAGAAGAGAGAGAGGGAGGGAGAGACAGACAGACAGAGGAGAGACAGAAAGAGATACAGTGCAAGTAGTAACAATAACAATAGTAGCACATATAATAGTGTAAGATAGTATATGATAATATAATATAGTACAGCAATAATGTGTATGCAGTATATACTAGTATAATATAAGAATGTTAAGATAATATACAGTATAGTGTAGTTTTGTGACCATTTGTGAGTTACACAGACAATCGTCCATTTTTAATAGTACATACATTTTATTCTTATTTGATAATATTTAATTAACCGTTAACGAGTTCCGGTTAAAGGTTTTGAAAACATTTCAAAATGGTCATCTTTAATATCTTAACCCATTAAGACCTGAAGCCGATTCTACAAATGTCCTCTAAATCCCAACAGTATTCTGAAAAAACGTATGTTTCTATATCAGTGGTGCTCAAACCTTTTCATGTCAAGGACTCCCACAATGATATGTATTTGGCCGCCGACCACCATCTCAAAATATTTTGTTCCAGGGACCCCCAGAAGCAAAGATTTGAGTTAAAAATGTTTTTCAAAAATAGCAGATCTACAAGCTCATAGCGCGGCACTCGGTGCTGCGCTATGAGCTTGTAGATCTGCTATTTTTGAATAGCCAAAGTGTAAAATAATGCATTTTTAGCTCAAATGAAAAAGTTACACAGATGCGTTCTAGGTCTTAATATCATAATATCATTTGAAGTTAGCAACACCTGTCTTTAGTCACCCTATCTGTATTTATATTACAAAAACTTGTCACTTATGTAGAAAATCATTTGCTTCTAAAGCAGGAGTGTCAAATTACTCTGGCAGGTTGTTTTTGTAATGTTATTTTGCAGTCATGTACAGCTGCTCTCTCTCCTCCATTGCCACTGCTCTGCTGCCAAAGCTGCTGTTGTGAGAACATGGGAAACAATGGAGGCAGCAGGTACATCATCTCAGCCCTGCACACCAGTGCTAGCCTGACACTCAGCCTGAATTTTCATTTCGTTTCACTCCATTATTCAGTCTGAAAGCCCTCTCAATGCAGCCGGTTGCTGAGATGGGGGCGTGGCCAAAGTTTTTTTTTTCAAAGACTCTTTGGCGATTGGTTCGTACTGGATTATCCCGATCCCGATTCGTCGATCAGATTTTCAACCGAGGCTGAGACCTCCTATGAGAGCGTCACCAGACCAGAATCACCTGAACATATTTTTTTAATGGCCGTGGCTAGCGATTCACGGGCTGGAGCCAGGCTACACCAGTGCTGCACTGAAGACTGTTAAGGAGAGACAATCAGGGACTAGAAGACAAAGTGAAGCCATTCCCTGCCTTCTCTATAAGCACCGACATGACGCATGAAGCTCAAATAGGAATGTTGATGTGCTGATGTGTCATCAGCTGATATGCCAGTGTAAAACTTGTAATTACAGGCAATTCCTTGCCACACTGGTTGAGGCTGCTGCACTCAAGCAATACTTTCCGTAAGGTCATTAAATTTGACTATTCATGAAGGACAAAGTTGTTATAGACCGTGTTGAAATTAGGCATGTAGCTTTAATGTAGGTATTAAAATAAAATACTATGAATTCATCATCATTTCAAGTGGGTGGGTGGGTCTCCAAGTTAAGAGTGCATACCACATAGTTATTACATCTTTGACTATTTATCATGTCTTGGTTTAAGAAATCAGACCCATAACACTGGCATTAATCACACACACACACACACACACACACACACACACACACACACACACACACACACACACACACACACACACACACACACACACACACACACACACACACACACACACACACACACACACCTGTAAGTGTCCATTTGGAACCCCCTCAAGGAACCCTGAGGGTGCCTGGACCCCACTTTGAGAACCACTGTCCTATAAGTGTTTAAATTACACAGTGGTGTCGGATCAGTACTCGCTATTGACCGATACCCAAGTTATGGTTATCGGAATCGGTATCGGGAAGGAAACATCGGTACGTCTCTAGGTGTAAACTTGTGATGAGATTATATATATTGTACACACTATATAACTTGAAAAGTATATTCAATAGATTTCACTAGACTCTGGAGCAAACCTTTGGCCCAATGATAACAGCAGAAAAGTGGGTTTGGGGCAAATCTGACAATTTGCAGCTCATGAACAAGAATTTTCAATCGCGTGCATTACCTGGATGGGTCATCGTACAGCTACACTAATACTACTACAAAGTCAGCCTACTACTATCACCATAAGAATATATTATATGATGTCTCAGCGGGGACTGCCCATAAGTCAGACATCCCATTACTCCGACTACGTGGCTTCCGCGTGCGGTTAAGGTTAGGGTTAGGGTTAGGTATAGGGTTAGTATAGTAACAGATTATGAGTCATCAATAACATCTCATGTTTCCGATTGAAACTGATATCATTTTTTCTTATCATCACCCCCACCACATGTTAACTTCATTCCCATAGTTGATAAGAATGTACATTAAAATCAGTGTTAAAATAACACATGGAACCAAATGGACCCATTACTGTAGTCTACTGTATAGAATACTGTAAATATAGTATACTGTACTGATGGGTCATTCTAGGCCTGACACACTTACAGCATGACAAATGTTTTGGGATATTGTTGGTAAGGATCCACTGTCTGGTGCGTGAAGACACAGAGCTGTTTTCGTGTTTTGTTTGCACCTCAGTGCTTGACTGCATGGAGATATAGCATACATGGGCAACTGGCGGCCCGGGGGCCACATGCGGCCCCCACCTTCACTTAATGTGGCCCGCAGGTTAATATGGGAATACTGATATATTATTGATTTCAGCTGTTACAATTCCAAACATGCATACATGTCCACTTTAATTACTTCAGTCTATAGTAGCTTAATGACTAGTATTAAAATTATATTGTCTTTTTATAATAATGATAATGATAATGATTTTATTTGTATAGCGCTTTTCTAAACAAAGTTCCAAAGTGCTTTACAGACATGTCAAAACAAGTAATAAAAACAACCAAGCAATAGTAACAACATAACACAACAACAATATACAATAATAGAAATTAAAATTGAAAATAAAAAGCAAATAGACTTAAGAAAAACATTTAGCATACAAGTGTGTTTTCAGGAGAGATTTAAAAGAAAGCACCGATTGTGCCAGCCTCAGCTTCTCGGGGAGGGAGTTCCAGAGCCCAGGGGCCCGGATCGAAAAAGCCCGCTCACCCCGGGTAACACGGTTTGCTGTAGGAGCGACCAACAGAGCCTTGCCTGAGGATCTTAGGTTACGCTCCGGCTTGTAGGGCTCCAACATATCACAGATATACTTGGGAGCCTGTCCATGCAGGGCTTTGAAAGTAATGAGTAAAATCTTAAAATCGCATCTTGCGCTAACAGGTAGCCAATGGAGAGCCGCCATGTCCAATGTATTTGTATTTAAGTTCATGAAGTTAACATAAGTATAACTAAATGCATTTGAAATTAGATAAAACAATTACTTTTCAGGATTCCAATTCAAAAATAGCAGATTTACAAGCTCAAAACGCGTTGCACTGCGAAGCGTTTTGAGCTTGTAGATCGGCTATTTTTGCTATTTTTGTGTGGCATAGACTGGCTGCCCGACAGTATATGCAATGTGTTCCTCTGGAGTGAGTGTGGAAATATAGTGGCCCTCTCCATCATCAAAGTTGCATCACCCCTGATACATAGCCACTGTTATAAAAACTGATGTAACTAGAGTTACACTCATTGACAAATAGTGGCATCATCATCAACAACAACAACATGCAAAAACAATGTATGTACATGTCATGCTGCTGGTGGTCTGCTCATAATTCCTACAATCCCATTATTCTGACCGTTGGGTTAGTGTGACTGACTGAGGTGTTATAATGAGGCCACCTTGCTGCTGCTGGAGCTGGTTGTTTATATCAGTGGTTCTCTCAAACCTTTTCATGTCAAGGACCCCCAAATTGACACGTATTAGCCTGCGGATACCCATTTGAAAAGATATGGCAGGAACCCCCATAAGAGAAGATCTTTACGCTCTAGCAGTGATCCTCAACCATTTTAATTTCAAGGACCCCCAGTTTAACATGCATTAGGCTGCGGACCCCCTTTTATGGCATTTCTATCTCTCGGACCCCAATTTATATTGTAAAATCAATGTTAATTTAACTCTGACAGTATACAAATGGAACCGTTATTGAGGGTCCATTTGGTTCAATTTGTACGCTCTCAGAGTTACATACCCATAAGGGTCCATTTGGTTCAATTTGTACGCTCTCAGAGTTACAGACCCATAAGGGTCCATTTGGTTCCTAACTATCCATCATTTAGCTGGGGACCCCCTGGAACTCCCTCAAGGACCCCTGGGGGTCCCCGGACCCCACTTTGAGAACCAATGGTTTATATAACATTAATGGTAGATTTAGGAGGAGCAATTGTGTTCCATTCTAAATGATGAGTGAACAAAGAGAAATGGAACATGAGTTGATCTTTACCTGCTGTGTTTCAGTGGTTGAGCTAACGTCCTGCTGCTGCTTAGCGACGTTTAGAAAAGACGTTGCAGTCAGTCAAAAACACAGTTTAGGGACAATTTATATTTAAAACATCACAGTGTGTTTCAATGTTTCTCTCGTACGTTAAGTTCAAAACACAAACACTGCACTGCATTGTGGGTATGTATGTTCCTCTTCTTCTGAGTTTCTGGCAGACTACTAGACGACAGGTTGACGTATTGCTGCCCCCCACTGTTCATCTTGGGTAGTGCCAGAGTCAACTGATTGATGAAAATGGTGTTACTAATCATTAGATTTCACAATTTTGTGCACCAAGACTTAGGGCCAATAGAAGGTATACAACAGACCCACAATCCTATTTTGTCAGTTCTCTCTGCAAACATGGCTCTGGTTGTATATTAGCAAATGAACTGTATAGCCTATATACATTATATACTTCTTAAGATGCATATACCATACCATGCCTGCTTATTTTTTTTTGTTTAATACTTGTTCCTTTTGTCTATATTATTTCTCTATTTTAACTCTTTGATACGCCACGCACGCACGCACACACGCACGCACGCACGCACGCACGCACGCACTTGTAGATTTGCTAGTTTTCAATAACCAAGGCTAAAATGTAAAATGACATACAGTTGCTTTCCTGGTTTTAATGAGTTAACCATTTTCACCGGCTCACGTCATGTACTTTCTGTACCATGAAATTATAAACCTAAAACCGGTTTCTGCATATACCTAGGGATGTATGCAACACTCCTTCTAACAATACAGGTGGAGTTATTTGCATATTAAAACGGATTTGAAATGTCAAACATGTCACATGTAGTTTATCATGCAACACGTGTGTGTTCCGCCCTCAAATTCATCTCCCCTGCCCGCACACACGCGTTAAAGTCATGCATGTGCGTGTGCGTGTGCGTGTGCGTGTGCGTGTGCGTGGGGGTGGCAACATATACTTAAAGTACTAAAATGTTTGAAAATAGCAGATCTACAAGCTCACAACGCGTCGCGATGCGACGCGTTGTGAGCTTGTAGATCGGCTATTTTCAAATAGCCTAGGTATAAGATAGGGCTAAAGTGATTAATGTTTGATTTATAATGTAATCATTTATATCTGCAAAGTAACTAGTAACTAAAGTTTTCAAATAATTGTAGTGGAGTAAAAGTAAAATTTTTGCCTCTGAGATGCAGTGGAGTAAAAGTAAAAGTATTGGAAATAGGAAATACTCAAGTAAAGTACAAATACCTCAAAATTGCACTTAAGTACAGTACTTAAGTAAATGTACTTAGTTATTTTACACCACTGGGTGTGATGTTGTCTGACATGTTTGAAAATTGGCAAGATGCCAGTGAATGGAATAATAACCTTGGCACATAAAGTACAATGATGATGATGTCGTGACATAAGTGACAGCATGATTGATAACTGTTATGTGACATCATATTCTGGCCCGGGTTCATAGAGTTCTCCTTAAAGGGGTAGTTCACCTCATAAAATGACTTTTGTTTTCTATCAAATACTAGATGATGTAGAAGATGTAGAAGATGTATTTTATTTTTGTGGCATTCCTGGAACAGGGTCCCTGGAACAACATATTTTTGAGATGGGGGTCCGCGGCCAAAAACATATCATTTTGGGGGTCCTCGAAAACATGCTCAAAAGTTGGAGCACCACTGATATAGCAACATACTGTTAGGATTAAGAAAATATTTTTAGATATGTATTTGGTCCATAGAGGTAGATTTGGTCGCGGAACCCCATCTCAAAATGTTTCGTTCCAGGCACCCCCAGAAGCAAAGATTTGAGTTAAATGAGTACAATGACATATGACTATAATAGAGATAGGGATAAATAGTGATTACATTATTGATAATGCATTAAATGTATTAGTTGGATGAAGTGCTTTACTCCTAGATGGATGTTCTCTTGTCTACAGGTCAGGAAGGTCACATAGTACTGTTACTGTATATAAACAATGGACAGTACCCGAGACCAACAGTAGGGGGCAGCAATACACCAACTGGCGACTAGACAAAGTGTTCGTCAGAAGAAGAACATACCCACAATGCAGTAGTGAAAACAACATGGTGTGTTGACTGACTGTTGTTCACACTTTAAAATACCATAGATTTATATAAAAGTAAAATACAAAGAAAAGTAAAACGTGTCGTTTCTAAACAGTGTCGTCGTTAAGCAGCAGGAGGACGTTTGTTAGCAGCTCAACCACTGAAACACAGCAGGTAAAGATCAACTCATTATGTTGGCTTCTATACTTAAAATGAACACATTAATATTGTCGTGTCTTATTATTGACTCATTTAAGATGGAACATGAATGTAATTGCTCTTACTTGCTAGATAATGTGATCCTAACGTGTGTGTGTGTGTGTGTGTGTGTGTGTGTGTGTGTGTGTGTGTGTGGGCGTGCGTGCGCGTGCACACGCACACGCACACACACGTTATGATATGGAGGAGAGGACAGTCAGGACAGATAGACAGAACATAATGGAGGAGAGTACACTATGAGCCCCATTGTAGTTTTAAGGAAAGGGAAGAAGAATAGAGATAGATACAAGAACAAAGAAAACAAGCATAGAAACATGTCAACATGTTCCTGATATTTGGGGTGGCCCTGGGCATGTAAACTTTAATGTTTCTGCAGCCATGTTATCCTTAAAGCAGGGGTCTTCAACGTTTTCAGGCCAATAGGACCCCCTAGCTGAGAGAGAGATGAAGCAGGGACCCCCTACTCTATATTGTATAAAATTGTGTTTCAGATTAAAGTCTTTGTTTTACTTAGTCTGCTCTTTTTTCCCTCTACACCTATAGCCTCTTTGCCAAAAATAGCAGATCTACAAGCTCACACAGATCTACAAGCTCTTGTGAGCTTGTAGATCTGCTATTTTTGGCTAATGTTCCCCATAGAAAAGGAATTCTAGGGTTCAAGTGGTTATTGTAAAAAAAACTAAATCCTATCGCATAAAGATTTCGTGGACCCCCTGTAGTAGCTCTGAGGACCCCCTAGGGGTCCTGGACCCCCTGTTGAAGACCCCTGCCTTAAAGGATGTAAGGATAACATGGCTGCAGAAACATGAATAACAGATGGGCTGCTTTCACCTTATTCACTTTGAACCATATGTGTATGTGTGTATCGGTGGAATCCATCCTTTGATACATCTTCCCTTCTGTAATCTTTTCGTTAAGTGTGATTTCTTCTATAGTACTGTACTGTATACTGAATATACAGTAGTATACCATTATCTTTGCACCAAATGTCCATATGTTGAAAGGTTTGGCTTAGACCATTTAGCCATTACTTTCTACAAATATTATTGTTATTCTTGAGACCATCTCCAGTTATTAAAGTCCTTATTCAATTCCTTCATTTCAGACCAGTGTGTGGAGTCCAGACTGCAGGTGAAGATGAACTCTCCAGACTCAGCCAGGGACATTTCTATTAAACAGGAGGAACCTGAAGACCACCCACACCTCAGTAAGTGTCATGAGCTCTCTCTTTCTTTCATATTGTCTGTTCTGTTGTAGAGCTGTTACAATAATAACACAGACCTTCAATGGACTTTTTCCACAGCTTTGAGGTTTAACCACTTGAACCCTAGCATCCCTATTCTGGGGGGAATATTTGCTGAAATTAACTGATCTACAAGATCTTTAGCTTGTAGATCAGCTATTTTAGGTAAAGAAATTTGGTGTGGAGGGGGCAAAAGAGCAGACTAAGTACAGAGCAAAAGTACAGACTAAGTGCAGAGCAAACCCCAGTCAACTAAGTATTAGTTCAGTAAGTATAGAAGATTAGTATACTATAGATAGAACATACATGGGCAGCTGGCGGCCCGGGGGCCACATGCGGCCCCCACCTTCACTTAATGCAGCCCGCAGGTTAATATAGGAATACTGATATATTATTGATTTCAGCTGTTACAATTTCAAACATGCAAACATGACCCGCTTTAATTACTTCAGTCTATATTAGTAACTTAATGACTAGTATTACAATTCTAATGTCTTTTTTTATGTCCAATGTATTTGTATTTAAGTTCATAAAGTTAACATAAGTATAATTAAATGCATTTGAAATTAAATTAAAATGTTATTTTTCAGGATTCCAATTAAAAAAGAGCAAAAAAAAGAAGAATTTCAATTCTAAAATAGCAGATCTACAAGCTCAAAACGCGTCGCACTGCGACACTTTTTGAGCTTGTAGATCTGCTATTTTTGCTGCTTTTGTGTGACATAGAATGGCCCGACAGTATATGAAATGTGGCCCTCTGGAGTGAGTGTGGAAATATAGTGGCCCTCTCCATCATCAAAGTTGCATCACCCCTGACATAGAGGGTGATAGTGGTTTAAGACATTCCAAGGATATGTCAAACTATTTTCAGATTTTAGGGCATGACACAGCATTTGACAGATTACAGTCTTTGATAATCTGGAAAAAAACAGATTTTTTTTTTTATCACATATGAAAATACAGACAGATTCACAGACTCATTTGTAGGCTGCCTTTAGCTGTAGCCTACATGCAGGGTGAGTGGGGGTAGCGTCTATCTACAGTAGACTATATTGTTGTTCATTTTGTGATGAGGTTAATCTCTTGCATGTTCATAATGATATGATAATGATCATTATGAACCCCAGTGTATCTCTCCTGTGAGGGTGCACTCGTGTTATGAGTTGTCGATACATAGCTGCATGATGGAGACACATCTAGCTAAATTATGCATTGTGGTAGCTAGCTAAATTATGCATTGTGGTAGCCTATGTTTTTTGTGACATTTAGTCTAGGCCAGGGGTCTTCAACAGGGGGTCCGGGACCCCTAGAGGGTCCTCAGAGTTACTGCAGGGGGTCCGCCAAATCTTTGGGTGATATGATTATTTTTTTCACCTCAACCACTTGAACCCTAGCATCTCTTTTCTGAGGAGAACTTTAGCCAAAAATATAAATATAAATATTTTTGGCAAAGAGGTATATAGGTGTAGAGGGGAAAAAAGACTAGGTAAACAAAAAATGTTTAATCTGAAACACAATGTTATACTATAGAGGGGGTCCCTGCTTCATCTCTCTCTCAGCTAGGGGGTCCTTGTGTCTGGCGGACTCCCTGCATACAGACAAACCCTATTCTAGGCAGCTTTACTCCCAAATCAGAGCCCACGTGTGTATTGTGTTTTAACATTGTTTCATGACTCAAATAAAAAAAACTAAACATAGACATTTGAATTACTACTCAAAATTTGTATTTTGCTAAAATCTCGCTAAAACGTGACTTTTCAGAAGTTCAGTTTATAGAAACATGTGTAATAACATGTAGTCAGTAACTGTTTGATGGAACATGGACAAAGGAAGAATTGTTTTGCAATTTAGAAATCCAGTGTTCACTATCATGTTATTGTTCTGCTCCTAGGCATCCTGCACATGGTTGTGTGTAAAGAGGAGGTTTCTCCTGAACAGGAGAGGAGCCCCAGTCTGCTCCAGGAGGAACCAGAGCCTCCACACATTAAAGAGGAACAGGAGGAGATACTTCAAAGACCAGAGCAGCCCGATGGGTCAATGTTGACATCACTAGCAGTGAAAAGTGAAGAAGAAGATTATGATGACGATGAAGACTCTTCTTCCCACTGCTCTGAAGTTGAAGTTGAACTTGAATCTGACACTGAAGTCACTGAAGACAGTGACGATTGGGAGGAGACCACTGAAGACAGTGATGATGAACGGTGTGACAAGAGTTTCAGTGAGACAGGTCCCTTGAAGACACACCAGCGTTCTGACACTAGAGATAAACCTTTCCACTGTAAACGGTGCAAGAAGAGTTTCACTACGTCAGCTTATCTGAAAAAACACCAGCGTATCCACACTGGAGAAAAAACTTTCCAGTGTAAACATTGTGACAAGAGTTACCGTTGGCCAAATGACCTGAGGGATCACCAGCGTATCCACACTGGAGAAAAACCTTTCCACTGTAAACCGTGTAACAAGAGTTTTTCTCGGTCAACTTATCTGTTAAGACACCGGCGTGCCCACAATGGGGAAAAACATTTCGTCTGTAAAACTTGTGACAAGAGATTCAGTAGCAACGGTAACATGAGTAGACACCAGCGTGTCCATACTGGAGAGAAACCTTACGCGTGTAAACTTTGTGACAAGAGTTATATTGATTCAACTGCTCTGAAGAGGCACCAGCAATTCCATACTGGAGTAAAACCTTACCAGTGTAAACATTGTGACAAGGGTTTCAGTGATTCAACTGCTCTGAAGAAGCACCAGCTTGTCCACACTGGAGAAAAATCTTTCCAGTGTGAACATTGTCCCAAGAGTTTCAGGGACTCAAGTACACAGAAGAAACACCAGCGTGTCCACACTGGAGAAAAACCTTTCCGCTGTAAACATTGTGACAAAAGTTATAATGATTTATGTAATCTGAAGAAACATCTTCCCTTCCACACCAGAAAGAAAAAATTCCGTTGTAAACGGTGTGACAAGAGTTTCAATCATGTAGGTTTCTTTAAAAGACACCAGCTTAACACATTGTGTGCCAGAGGTTTATTAAAATAGGGGTACGTTCAGTGCCTGAATATCTTCCATCCACTTACGTTGATACGTGCGAGACGGCGGAGGGTCCCGACTAACGCCTGGAACAATAATATTTCTAACGCGATCCTCCATTGCAGAGTGATCGCCGATCGAAAACGGCTCACATCCACCACGTTAAAAAGAAATGGAGATATTAAGCTTTTAGTCAAGGAGTTAACATTGGAGCGGCCGACCGGAAGGATTTTTTACATGGATCCACATCCGGCCTCTCCTTCTCAGAGACTCCTTGGATTATCCCAACGTTTCGTTAGAGCGCCCCACGTATAAAAAAAAGAAAATGGGCCAAAAACGGTCCGGACCGTTTATGGCACACGACGCATGGATTCTCAAAAACGGTCCGGACCGTTTATGGCACTCAATGTGTTGTTAATCACAACAAGGGGAAAAAAAAGTACGACTATAAATTAGCTTGCTGGGAGGATTAAATTTAACAGGTTGGCTTGGCGGTAGATAGCACAAATATTATGAATATTTGTGCTGCTCATGTCAACAGAGACCTCCATTAGGACTTGTTCTTTAGAGATATTCCTCAGATCTTTTTTTTTTGAGTGGTGCCGAAGGCAACCACTCCTATATCTGGCTTTGTCTGTGTGTCCGTATGTCTGTATGTCCGTGTGTCCACCAAGCTAACATTGGTCAAGCATCACGTGACACGTGACAATATGTTGAAAGGGTGTGCTTTGATTGGCTAGCGAAACGCATGACGAAATAGAGCCCTATAAATAGGTGTGTCACTTTGAAACATCGTTTACATGTTTCAAAGTGACATCAGTGCCATCAGCCAAGCTTACATTGGACATGTTTAACATGTTTATTCTTCATTTAAATCTTACACCAATTAGTTTTAAGTGTTAACGGCAACCATTCCTGAATACATTTAATTATTTGTTTAGCTAGAGGATGCCACAACATGGACTTACGTACATTTATGAATTAACATTTAAACCATATACATTTCATATGGTAGAACTTTTTTTGTTTTTTTTATTTTATAGTTTTGATATTATGGTTTGACAGCGACTGTGTATGTGACTGTGTTAAACCCTTTTATATGATAGTATGTTTTTGTTGCACTTACAATGCTTGAACTTATGCTGCAAAATAGGGACTGCCCAAGGGGGACAAAGAACATTTTCATTATTCTATAACCAGTAACATTGTCTCAATTACTAGGTTCCACATTGCTTTACAGTGTGTTAGAATGTTATTACAATTAATTGTCTCCGCCGAGCCGTTAACCGAGACTTACGTTTTCTCCCTGTCTGTCCGTCTGTGCATGTGTGTGTCTGTGAGCAGCTAATCTCTGGCACCGTTGGGCTGATTGCAGCGAAACTGTGCATGCACACTCCCTGGATGCCAGATCAGAACCTCTGCCCAGATTTTTCATATTCTATCCTGATTGGCATCCAAAGTTTGCAGGAGTGCTCTGTTTTGAACAAAATGCCTCAAATAATGAACGCAGCGTGCGTTCATTGGGAGGAACCAATATGGACTTCCAGAATGGAGCTGTACGTCTACAAGAGAAAAAACGATGGTGTGTACACCATCAACCTGATGAGCGGTTTGCGTGAAATTTTCCACGCAGATTGGAAGAAATGCCACTTGAAATTGTTCAAATTTGCTATGCTTTTAGGGAATCTGGCGTAAACTAATTGACTTCACTGAGGCAAACGATGTGGAAGACTGAGAGTCTAATATGGATTGTACCTACAGCCCGGCGGCATTTAGGCCTTGAAGTTAGGATTTAAGAAGAGAGAGAGAGAGAGGGGAGGGACTTTTTTCTTTTATTTTCATTATTTTTCATTATTATTTAAATATCATTATTCATCCATTACTTTTCAACCATTATTTTGTGATGTGTGTGCAATTTGTATTTTATTTCTATCTTTCATCTTTGTATTTTCATTTTTTTTGTATTTTGTTTAGTGCGGTACAGACACTAACCAGTAGTGGGGGTGGTGGGGGGGGGAGAAAATGTAAAAAGAAAAAAAAAGATATGATGAAAGGATGTTTTTTCCCGGGGGAGCACACAAAAAGAATGATGTGAAGAAATGATATGATACGATGAACTGATGTTGATCCCCTGTCTAACATGCTGAAAATGCCAAATAAACACAAAGGTTAAAAGAAAATCTGCTATGCTTCATGGGTCATGGTGGTGCTATTACAGGCCAATTGCCTTTTTACCTATAACTAAACCCATCTGCGTAAAACTTTGTAAGCACACTCCCTAGAGGCAAAGAAAAAAAACAATTGCTGTGCATTTTTCACAACTTATTTAAAACAATGTTTTTGATATTACTCCTTCAGATGTTATCCAAATTTCACGCAAATTAGTACACATGATCTCTATAGTCATGTGATCAAGACGGATCTGTTAGATTTTCTTCTCTGCAGAATCAGGATTGTTCTCTGTGGAATCAATACTTTTTCTCTGCTTTATCCTGGGGGGACTAATTTCTCCCATGTGTGTGCAGGCAGGAATCAGAATCACATTTATAGTCACATCACACCATTACAAATGTAAAAGAGTGGTTGAGATTCTCAATGTTTGCAGTTACAGGAAGAGTTGGAAGAAGAGAGAAGAAAGGAACACAAAACAAGTAAAAAAGAGGAAGGCACAGGCTATACGTTTGAGTTTATTTAGGATCCGCATTCCAGTTACCTGGAAACAGCTATTCTTCATGGGGTTGACAGATAAACAGCAGTGTCTGCAGCCAGGACTGAGAAAATAGGATTGGGAGTAACTTTCTTGCGGCCCTACCTCTAGGCAACACAATTATATGAAATCTCATGATCAGTTAAACCATTTTAGGTCAGTCTGACCCAGTGCAATTCATCCTTTACAATCAATCTATCTTACAGAACTGTTTTCCTGTTTCCCAGAACATTCTGATGCAATAACCAAACTCTGAACTGTCTGGAACATGCATTATTCTCTTCTCTATGCAATGATTCATATAAAAAATTCTGCTTCAAAATATATATATATATATATATATTTTTTTTTTAAAAACTATATAACGAATCAATATGACTTTAGCCCTCTTTAATACTTTGACGCACATAAGTGTCGTGCAAGACTAGTTAAAGTAGCTGATCTACAAGCTCAAAATACATCACATCGTGACACGTTGTGTGCTTGTAGATTAGCTATCTTCACTATTCTTTAAGGTTTGGATTTTTTTGTGTGCAAATAATGACATGCCCAAAATAGTGATTGATTATGAATTGATAAATGTATTGAATTATTGATTATCAATTATTTTTTATAATCAATTCAAATAAATGCTTTTTATTGAACAATACGGAAGAGACGGGTACTTCGACCCGAGCGTTTCAACTTGGAATCGTGGGGTAAGCACTTTATATTTGAAATGTGAACGTTTTACGGGTTGTAAATGGAGAGATTTACAAAACCAGGAACAAGTTGCGCCATGATAGACGCTTGTGACAGACGAGCGTCATGTGAACCATGGTTAGTGCTCCATCTATTTGTATTTATTGACCCATCATGTAATATGTGGAACATAAATAGAATTGCTCTTATAGCTTACTATAAATGTTCTAAATAACCAGCAGCAGCAAAACATTTATATAAATTGTTTTGTTGCATGTTGTTGTTGATTATGATGTCACAATGTAACCCTATTAGTTACATCAGTGTTATATAGCATTGTATAATGGTGAGCACCTGTCATCTAAACAGTTGACCCGGGTTCGATTCCTGGCCAACGCAGGGATTTTATGTGGTCTGTTCAATTGTATCGTACTCTTCAGATAATGATGGGTCAATACATACCAGATAGCGATGGGTCAAATGTTTTATATTGCAGCAGCAATTTACTGGCATGAGAAAACATACGTTTGGTTTACATTTCCAAAGGAAGTGTCAAAATAAAGAAATAATCAAAAACTAAGAAATGTATGTAAAATTGAAGGGAATCCAGTAATGTGTAAACAGAGCTATGTCACAATTCAACTTAGAACAACTGGCTTACAAGACCACAAATACCCCCAAAAAACAGTGATGTTCTATTCCAATTATATTAACTAGCCCTGCAAGCGAGCCTGCACGGGGCCCGTAAGGGGCCACTTAGGGCTGGCTTAAGGGCCCACCGTGGGCTGCCCACACAGGGCCCCAGGGGGCTTGCTCATTGGCAAAGTGTGGGCCCCTAAGTGCTGGCCCTGCATGGGCAGCCCTCACTTAGCCCTCACATGCCTACAGTGGCCCCGCATTGGCCCACTTGGGGCTATGAATAAGCAGCCCTCACTTAGCCCTCCGGAAGCCCCATTAAACTATAACCTCAAAATAACTATATTCTATTAATCTAAAATGTACTAAACTAAGATCTGCATTGTAAAGAAAAAATACAATAGTTGTTCATTGAATGGTTTATTTTCGGCTTTTGTTTACAACAAATCAAAACACACTTGTGTGGACTTACAAAAAGAAAAAAAAATCACAAATGTATACATATTCAAAGTCAGCTCACACACAAAATCCAAACTCCAAATAGTCAAAGGGATTCAAATCAATGATTAAATATAATACAGAACAAATATAAAACATTGGCAAATATAAAACCAGTGTAACCTTTCCTTTCTTAGTATCCAGACTAAGGCGGAACTGAATCAAGTTCAATTCCACAGCCGAAATTAATACTTGCGTCGGTCTCCGCCTATTAACTTTGGGGTAGAACCCACTTGTATCTTTTATTACTATTTCCCTGTTGCACAATGGTGAATGAACGGTCTCTTTTCTTCAGGCACTGTTAGTTTATTATAACTCCAGCAACATCAAACACGTTTCAAGTTCACTTCACTTCCTCAACTTATACAATAGACAAATGCATACAACATACATACATACATAATACACAATACATACAACATACAATAACCCTTCTCTCACCCCAACCAAATCCTATTGTCACAGACTCCTCTTAAAGGAGACATTTTTTACAATTTTACAACACTACCCCCACTATGGATGGCAATGTATCACAATTCCACTCCATCAGTGCAGTTACAATGTAGCATACTTCACCAACATCTCAGCAGATAACATGGCCCAAGGCAGACTTGGCTTTTTTTTTAGGTAAGGCTACATTGGTAGACTTAGCAAAGTGGGCATATTATGAATCAACTATAAAACAGATTACACCAGTGGTCACTGAACATATACTGGATAGGCAATAGGCATGCTGCACCTCTCTGTTCACCTGCTATTCATTTCAAGTAACATACAAATAATTCAATTCAATTCAATCTTTATTTCAGACTCAAGGTCCATATCACAGACAGCATGACACATACACAACGATAAAAGCAAATAACTCTGTTCAGGTTCAGAATAGCAAAGTATGAGAGTAACCATTTGTTTGTACATACTGTGCAATCCACAAGTCCTTTCCCCCCCTACCTAAGGAGTTCTGGGTAGACTACCATCACTCCTGGTGAGATCAGGGCATCATTCTTGCCCCTTTTCAGCAAATAACTCACCACTAACTATGTTTTTATTTTAAACAGTTCAGTTCAGTCTGTCACCCACTCCCCAACCTCCAGTCACCTGTCAACGGCGAGTCCCCTATACCACCGGCCAGCCTTGAGACTTGATTCTTGAGTAAATTCTGCAAAACTGACAGGAATTCCACAATGTTTCTTCTTGTACTCCTCACAACCTGCCCAGTCCTTTCTCATGGCTGAATTCATCTGGAAATATATGAAAATAAATATTTTATGTGTGTGTGTGTGTGTGTGTGTGTGTGTGTGTGTGTGTGTGTGTGTGTGTGTGTGTGTGTGTGTGTGTGTGTGTGTGTGTGTGTGTGTGTATACATATATACATACAGTGCCTTGAGATTCAAAAATTGATGAAATTAATTGTTTTACTCAAAATTCTCCACACTATACCCCATAATGACAAAATAAAAACATATGTTTTTGATTATTTTCCGACATTCACAGTTAACTGTGGGACCTGATAGAGACATGTGTGTGCCTTCCGTGTGTCAGATCAATTTTATTTACCATAGGCAGACTCCAATCAAGTTATAGAAACATCTCAAGGATGATCAGTGCAAACAGGATGCACCTCAGCTTAACTTTGAGTGTCATAGCAAAGGGTGTGAATACTTATGCACATGTGATTTTGTCTTTTTTTTTTTAGAGGTGCAACCGCTCCTATAAGAGGGTTTAGGACCCATCCGTGGTGAATTTTTTTTTCAGTCGTGAAAATGTGTCTTTCGCTGTGACGCCATGCTGTGGAAAACACACCCATAGGCTGATAATCTTCACACCCAGTGTGAAGTGCTGTGATTGGCTAGCAAGATGCATGATGAAATGAATAACTCATAAATATCACCGCTCACTGGGTGTGATTATGTTTTATTCATTTGCCATGACATCTTAAACATCTATTTTATTTTGTCATTATGGGGTATAGTCTGGAGAATGTTGAGTAACATTTTTTAATAAGGCTGTAACATTGTATATACACTGTATGTGCAAGCAGAGTGTGTGTGTGTGTGTGTGTGTGTGTGTGTGTGTGTGTGTGTGTGTGTGTGTGTGTGTGTGTGTGTGTGTGTGTGTGTGCACACACACACACACACTCTAACATATTTATACTTTTACCTAAGTATTCATTGTCAAAGCTTACTCTTCCACTGGGGCCTCACTGCTAGCTGGCAGACTGTGATAGGGCTCCTTTTGTCCACCCGCTCTGTCACTTGAATTACGCAGCCACACCCTAATCTCCTTCTCAACATCGGAATCCTGAGGACTTGGATGAATGCGTTACTTTCTTACAGCCTCTGAAACATAAAAACAAATAGGCTTATATGAAACAATAATTTGTGTAGGAAGCAATTTCTTATTCGTTGCTGTCGGGCAGAAACCTTGTATCAACATCCTTTAATCTTTTTTTGTTTCGTTTTTGTAAATGAAAGCTCTACTTCGTCATACAACATGTAAACCCTCTGTTAATTTAACTAGTATAATCCAATGGACACAAATAGTCCATTTGGGTTACTTGTTAACTACAGATTTTACAATGGAAGCTGCCATTCTTAGGTTACCTGTTAAAGTGTGTTGTGTGGGAAGCTACTCCAAGTGATTCATTCAACATTATGGTAGTCCTGAAAAAATCTAACACTTTGTTTGCAGACATAAACATACATAAACCATGCTAAATCCAGATGTGACGTGTGTGGGCATTCCTGTCCATGATGTATCTATGTATCTATTGGTGTTATCAAACATACCTGCTGCTGATAGAGAGCGTCTCACAGCAGGGGGTACGGCCACAGGTGAAGGACAGCTTGCAGGTGGAAGGTGGCTCACACTCCCTGTGGGCAAATGATGGTGTATGTCAGCGGATGTCCAAACATATTTTTCAAAGAGGGACATATAAGAAAATATGAAAATACTTTAGGGTCGACTGCATCTCCTGTCATACTGCACCTTTGGACCATGATTAAATCAAATACAAATGCATCACATTACAACTATTTCATTTAACTACAGTGCGACATCAATAGCCGTTTGTCAAATGTAAATCACTCATCTGTACTGTATGCATGCACTGTGTTGCTATTTTATTTACAGTCCAATAAATTATCTTTCTTCAAATGGCTGTGTAGTCAAACGTAACCAGGTGTGAAAACGTCTTTACAATTTTGTTTAATAGAGCACCGAAGTCTGACGTCACTGCCAGTAGAGGGCCAGTAGAGGGCGCTGTTCCAGGGTTCGTGGCTTTATTTTTTATGTTGAAATCCCCATTTGGGAATCTTAGATCACGTCATATAAGAACTGTGTTCCAAACATAAACACACCACCCTGGCGTTTTTGTCAGGGGGGTGGCTCTGCATCGTTTATGATATTCATTCATATTTGATACAGCCTGTTTCTGGCGAAAATGGAATTAAGGTAGGGTAAGTGATTTGCTTTGGTTGAAATAAGTGTTAAATAGCTCTATATTCTGATAGTACTCATTGCTATAGAGTGTTTGTTCAGTTAAAGGAATCTTTTTTTAAAGGAATCTCTCCAGCTCTTTATTAAACACAAAATACATTTTCGTCTCAGTTTTAGTTTCATTTCCAATTTTTTCCAATCAGGATAGAGAACTCAATCAGGATATAGATTAAACAAGTGAAATTTGAAGTGATGACAATAAGAAATTAGCAGAAAAAAATGGAACTGGAACACTATAAAAATGAAGCTTAAAAATGGGTACTTTCTCCTGATTGGCTGAGATTTTGACACCTACCTAAAAATGTATTTTCTGTTTATTAAAGAGCTGGAGAGACGGGGAGACTCCTGTTACTGAAAAAACACTCTATAGCAATGATTACTATCAGAATATAGTGATTTAACCTTTCAACAAAATACTTTTTGTTTTAACCAAAAAATATCACTTACCCTACCTTTAATTCTGCCTTAAAAGTCTTAAGAACTACTACTTCCGGGTCTGAAATCACTGTCCCCACAGCAGCCGCGTTCATGGGAAATGTAGTCTTTGGGTTGTTTGACTCGTTTCTAGTGTTTATATTGTGTTACTCTTTGGGTAAATGTGTACATTTACACCTTCAGTCAATGCTTCATATCCATATGAGTAAAAACACCAGGGTGGTGTGTTTATTTTTGGAACACAGTTCTTATATGAAGCGATCTAAGATTCCCCAATGAAGATATCAATACAAAAAGTAAAGCCATGAACCTGCGGAATGCACTCTCTACTGGCAGTGACGTCAGGACTTCGGTGCTCTATAGAAATGGCATTTCTTTCAGTTAGGAATTCTTACACATTCTGCTGAGAAATAGCCTATCTGCCCAAACTAATTTCAATACACCATCATGTCAATGTATGAATTAGGCTGCAAGCCTATGGAGTTATGGAGGGTATGGGGCTGGGCTGTGTAGTTTAACTTAAAAAAAGGGTCCAAATCCTTCTATTTTTTTTCAAGCGTTTGTTTTAAAAGAGCCGATCTACAAGCCCATTTTCAAATAGCCAATGTATATGAGGTTAAAGTGCCTAGACCGAAGCTATACCAATCTTACCTGCTGACAGTTTGGACACCAGACAGACAGACGGACGGGCGGACGACTCAAGGTGGTCAACAATGCAGTCTCTCACATACAGGCGGTGGTCAAATAAGACTCCCTGTGCACAAATGATGGATTTATTGAGCATTGAAGGATCTACAACAGTGGCTCTCAAATGTCAAGCATTATATCCATGCATTCAGACCATGCACATTTTGTCAATATATCAACAACAAGCTAAGGCAGGGGTCTTCAACGTTTTTAAAATGTTTTATATACAAATATGGTATAATTATGTAGGCCTATAGTGTGATTCATGTGTATAAACATACCATGTTATTGTGCATTCAATACTAAGCAATTAAAATAATAGATAGATTAATATATTCAAGCTTTTAATTCAAACATACATGTACGAGGTACAGTGAGTATTACTACATTGTCACCTGCAGTATTTGACATGAGCGAGGAGAGCTTTGTACAGAATGTGCCATAAACCTTTAACACATGGACACTCCCTTTAGGTATGAATATATATACACATACCAAGGGTGGCTATGTACCCAATGTGAATACTATCAACAATCTGTCAATTGCACAATAATCATGTATACAAGCTATTCAAAAATAGATACAATTTCGCGGACCCCTGCAGTACCTCCGTGGACCCCCTTGGGGTCGCGGACCCCTGCAGTACCTCCGTGGACCCCCTAGGTAGGGGTCGCGGACCCCTGCAGTACCTCCGCGGACCCTCTAGGGGTCGCGGACCCCCTGTTGAAGACCTCTGTCTAAGTTTTCATTTTATTTGTGCTCTTTCTCACACACACAGAGAGAGTGAGTGTGTGTGTGTGTGTGTGTGTGTGTGTGTGTGTGTGTGTGTGTGTGTGTGTGTGTGTGTGTGTGTGTTAGACACATTAGCTAAACATTAGCCTATACTATTCTACTGAAATGATATCTGAATTTGCTAAATGTACTCAAATACAACCCCAACACAACATCACACTTAAACTATAACAAATATTTGCTGTTAAACATAATTATTAATAATTAAAAACTCACCTTATAGGCAAGCAGTAGGCTAGTAGTAGCCTATATTATAAATTATATTGTATATCCCGCTATCATTTCTTGAAATTATTGTCATAAAATCCCTTTATCAAGACAAATTAAATCGCTAAACAACGTGTCGTGATCATAGAGTTGGGTGGTGGTGACTCCAGACAACAGTTGTTATCAATAACCTACAGTAACAGTAGTAGGCTAAAGTCTACATAAATAGTATTTCTGTGTGTCAACACTCACCTAAAATGTCTGCTTCTTCTTCTTTCTTTTATCTTCTCTGAAGTCGGTTAATAATTATTTGAATGAAACCAAAGGTACGCAATTTGTCTAACTGTATTTAGAAGTGAGAGCGCAGCTCGAGTCGCTTGAGCGTTTCATTCTCCCCGCTCTCACTGTTGCCAGATTCTGTGAGAGAAATAAGCAGCCAGGTCTATGAAAATAAGCCTTAACCCTACATTGGCTATTTGAAAATAGCCGATCTACAAGCTCACAGTGCGTCGCATTTGCAACACGTTGTGAGCTTGTAGGTCTGCTATTTTCAAAAAGAAAAAGTTAAATATATTTGTAATATTATTTGAAACAGATGGGGGTCTGCGGAAAAATGCATTAATTTGGGCATCCTTGACATGCAGATGTTTGAGAACTGGTTTAAACAATAGATAAAAATGGAAGCAAGCCCAAATAACTACACTTTAGAAACAAACCCCCAAAAAAGCAACCAACTTAACTACCAATATTTACAAGCAACTTCACAGAAAAACAAGCCCAAAGTCGCTTATAATAAGCAGATATGGCAACACGGTTCACAACCCAGAATGCATTGCGTGTAAAAAACAACAACAGATCTACAAGCTCACAACGCGTTGAATGGCGACCAGATGTAGATCTGTAGATCTGTTCATTTTAGTAACCATAGCACCGGTCTGTTTTGGCATTCAGGAAGTTGCCATATGAAGTAAATAAGTTATTGGATGCATTTTGTCATAATAACAATAATAATAATAATTATTATTATTATAATTAATATAATAATAATAATAATAATAAGTATTATTATTATTATTATGGTTATTATTCAATATATTATTTATGTCACATCACAAGAAAAGGACAAGAAATGTAAAATTAAATTTAAAAATATATAATAATATATACTGTATATATATACTGGGGGGGGGCAATTGTAATGGAAGAAAATCTTCACAGTCTAATGTTGGCAGGTATGATGACTCCCCGGGATCCAAACTAGTTAAAATAGTAGATCTGAAAGCTCACCACGCGTCCCGGGCTTGTAGATCTGCTATTTTCAAGGCGTTTTTTTTTTATTAATTGATGGAATTTCGTCGATTTTTTTATGTATTAATGAAATTATTTTGATACATTTTTGATTTTAGTATTTTTATTGATGAAGATTTTAGATTTTTGAAATTGCTTGGAAGATTTTAGATTTTTGAAATAATAATATAATATATTTTTGTAGGAAACGGAAAAAAGGGATCTTTCCTCGTGACCCATAAAAATGTGTCCATGACCCACAAATGGGTCCCCACCCACTGTTTGGGAAACAGTGATCTAACCCAGTGGTTCTCAACCCTTTCAGGCTGCGACCCCCCAAAATAATCATATTTGAACTGGGGACCCCCCACCCTGATAAGCACTTGGAATGTAGGAGTTGATGCATTACGTTTAGTTAAGACTTTATTGTGAAAATAGCAGATCTTCAAGCTTGTAGATCTGCTATTTTCAAAATGTTTGCCTCTTTCTGATATTATTTGACAATTTGGCCAATGTTTGACCATTTTTTATAGTATAACGTTTGTTGATTACTTTTGATGCAGTAATGTTCATTTTTTTAAGGTATTAAAAAGGTCTTAAAGGTCCTTAAATTGTCACTTCACTATCATCTGGGGACCACCCCAAATCATGTGGGGATCCCCCTGGGGGTCTCGACCCACATGTTGAGAATCACTGATCTAACCAAACTTGACCAGCTGCTAAGCTGGTCTGTCCAGTGTCCAGCCATCTGACCAGCTAAGTCCAGCTGCTAAGCTGGTCTTTGCTGGTCTGTCCAGTGTCCAGCCATCTGACCAGCTAAGTCCAGCTGCTAAGCTGGTCTTTGCTGGTCTGTCCAGTGTCCAGCCATCTGACCAGCTAAGTCTAGCTGGTAAGCTGGTCTTTGCTGGTCAGTCCACCCATTTGACCAGCAAAGACCAGCTACCAGCTTGGCTTTGCTGGTCAGTCCAGCCAGCCAGCTGGCTGACCAGCAAAGACCAGCAGAATCCAGCTTAGTGCCCAGCTAACCAATTACACTGACACACCAGCCTGACCAGCCTGGCCAGCTTGTCCAGCCTGGTATACCATCTAAACCAGCTTAAGACCAGCCAAGACCAGCTAATACCAGCTAAAACCAGCTAAAACCAGCAACCATCATAAGCTGGTTTGTGCTGTTTTTTTCAGCAGGGTTAGAAGACTAGGATGAGTGGCTGCATGTAGATTCAGACAGACAGGCGGAGTGATATGTGAGGCTCCAGGCTCTAGTCTATACAGTGAAATGTTGTAGAAAGTGGAGTGATATGCTGTGTTCTAGAAAAAAAACACACCCTGTGTGAAGTGAGTGGTGCCTTGCTTAGCTTGGCTAACATGTTCAATCAGCCAAGCTAACATGTCCAACGTTAGCTTGGCTGATGGCACTGATGTCACTTTGAAACATGTAAACAATGTTTCAAAGTGACACACCTATTTATAGGGCTCTATTTCGTCATGCGTCTCGCTAGCCAATCAAAGCACACCCTTTCAACATATTGTCACGTGTCGCGTGATGCTTGACCAATGTTAGCTTGGTCGACACACGGACATACAGACATACATACATACATACGGACACACAGACAAAGCCAGATATAGGAGTGGTTGCCTTCGGCACTCAAAAAATAGTTCCAAGTTCAAGAAAAGAGCGTCAAATGATGTGGGAATGTAATATGGGCTGCCCACACTAAAAACGCATGGGGCCCAAAGGTACAAATCTGCTCTTGGCCCTGAACGGACAGACCCACACTGGCCCACTATGGGCTAGCCCCAGCTCAGCCCCAAGTGTGGGCTGCCCACAGCAAGCCCACGGTGAGACCACAGCTGTGGGCATCACCTGGGCAAACCCGCGATGGGCCTGTGCAGGCTTGGTGCGGGCTTGGCATAGCCCTCACTGCCCACACATAGCCTGCATGGGCCCCACAGGGGCTCGCTTGCAGGGAGTGCTTTTGAAATACACACACAATACATTCATCTCTTGCTTTTTGTTTGTTTATTCATCCAGGCCTTTTGCACAAAAATGACACGCCCAACGTGGGGCTCGAACCCACGACCCTGAGATTAAGAGTCTCATGCTCTACCGACTGAGCTAGCCGGGCCTGTAACGTCATGGTGAACAGCTCCATCTAGTGGGCTAGCTCGGCTCTACCACAATAGGGATATTTGAAACAATTTAAACGTCCCTGCAACCACTGAAAACAACTATTATTATTTTATTTAATTCCGGCGAAAACAGGGACAATGTTGTAGTAAATGTCGTCTGGTGGTCACTAACTGTTATATTAAACAACCAGCTCCTAGCAGCAGCATAATGCCATTTATATTATACAATGTTTTTGCATGTTATGTTGATGTCACTATTGTCAGTGAGTGTAGTCAAGTTAGTCTAGTTAAATCAGTTTTATAACAGTGGATAATCTTCTCCATAATAAGCAATGAGGTGTATCTTAAGTGCAGCTTGTAAATTACCAGGATTAGTTCTCTGTCCACTGTCATGTTAATTGGATTTTTTTTTGTTACTTAGCTTATTTCTATCTGTACATAAAAAGGAAAAAAAAATCTAAACAATTGCAAGGATATGTAAATATTGTAAACTGAAATGAACAATGAATGCATTGCAATACAATTGATAAATAGGAACGTAGGGGAGAGTGGGGTAATGTGAGACATTTTTTACATTTTCTCCCCTCTAGGTGAGCTAAAATGATATATCAGTAAAATGTACACATTTCCCATACATTTGGGATGTTTCCTAACAACGGAAATTATCAGAATGTATTCAAGACAAAAGGCAGTGAAAATATGATTGTTTTAAAAAAAGTTTTTTGGTGTCTCACTTTACCCCAGGTCTGGGGTAAACCGAGACAAACCAGAAAAATCAATGGGGTAAACTGATCCACTTACTTTTTTCAGTTTAAAACTACCATAAAAACACATGTTCTAACAGTTAGAATACCGACAGCTAGCTTGACAACCACACATTCCAGAACTAATGTCAGACTAGTAACAGAATCATGGCAATTGGTCATTAAGCACATTTTGCTCTACACAATTGGAAGGTGTCTCACTTTACCCCAACCGAGACAAACCAGTTTTAACCAATCAAACCAATATTAGATTATCAAACCAATTGGATTATCAAACCAATATTAGATTAAACTATGTTTAAGTATTAAACTTAACTTTGAGACAGTTTCCCACTGTACCCCAAGCCATTTGTCTCACTTTACCCCACAGCCACATTTTGGTAAAAAGGACCACTTTTAGCAATTCTGGCTAATCTTCAATTAGCATTAATCACATGGATGTATAGGTTTGTAGTTCATCAACATGCATGACATAAGTTTTTCTACCTGAATCAATTTTCTTTGACACAACAGCTGATTATGTTGACAGCCCAAAAAATTACTTTTACATGCAAAAAACATATTTTAGTGAAAAAAACATGCTTACTACAGCACAATGAGGTCCTCTCCTCCATGGTAAGTGGGAAATGGGAGGGGCTTCAAAATCTAATGGTCATATGACCACACAGGTGTTGTGGTCAGGTGATAAGGGGGGTGTCTCACTTTACCCGGTGTCTCACTTTACCTCACTCTCCCCTAAGCAGCATTTGGAAAGAATGTCTGGGGTGCACACAGCACAAGGTAGATGTGAAAATTCCCCCAGAAGTGAAATAGGCCTACCCCTTAAACCACTTAAGCTCCAGCATCCGTGTTCTGCGGAAAACCTTCGCCGAAAATAGCCGATCTACAAGCTCACAACATTGTGAGCTTGCAGATCGGCTGTTTTCAGCTAAGATATTTAGTGTAAAGTGAAAACAGAAATTACACTAGTATGGAGCCCTGCGGGACTCCACTCAACCAAGTAGGGTTTAAGTGGTTAAGTTTACCACTCTTGGTACAGTAGTAGGTCTTGGTATGTCTCACAGGATCTTGTTGAAATTAACTTTATAACCTCTACCCTTACTTTTAAACTGACCAATGGGGCCAATGCTGACGTTCACTCTTAAGTCAATTCAAGATTATTAAAATAATAATAATAATAATATGGATGCCACAATGAGACTTGTACTCCAGTGTGATATATAATCTTGGTTATGCTACATTGTCTGATTTGGGCTGACTTTGTAATTGTGTGCCCAGTCTTCCACCCCAAAAATCCACCTCAGGTGCCAGTCTTCTCCCCAAAAAGGTGCCCAGTCTGCAAAGGAAGAAAGAATGAAAGAAAGAAGTGAGTGAATGTGCCCACTCCTCTGGTTACCTTGTAGATACACAATGGGCACTACCCAAGATCAACAGTGGGGGGCAGCAATACGTCAGCCTGGCGTCCAGTCTGCCAGAAAAAGAAGAGGAACATACCCACAATGCAGTGTGTTGTGTTTGTTGTTGTGAACTTAATGTAGGAGAGAAACACTGAAACACACTGTTGTGTTTTAAACATAAATAGTCCCTAAACTGAGTATTTGACTGACTGCTGCTGGTAAAACAAACATGATGTTTCAAAACAGTGTCGTCTTTAAGTATTAGGAGGACGTTTGATATCAACCACTGAAACACAGCAGGTAAGTTAAGATGAACAAATAAATGTTCCATTTCTCTTTGACCCTTAATTTCAAATGGAACACAATTGCTCCTAGCTCTTAACTCACTAATTGTTCTTGGCCGCAACAGAAGAACCACATTAGTGGATATTATTTAAGCAAGAACAACTGTCTTTACCTTGCCTTTGTCATGGAGCACTGTTCATTTCAGATTATTGTTTGGGTTTTTTCTCACTGGAAAAGTGGATTGTATGTGAGCGTTGGTGGTATAGTGGTGAGCATAGCTGCCTTCCAAGCAGTTGACCCGGGTTCGATTCCCGGCCAACGCAGAGACTTTATGGGGACTGTTAAATAGTTTCGTACTTTGCAGATAATGATGGGTCAATAAATACAGAGGAGTAAATGTTTTATATTGCAGCGGCACTTTATTGGTATGGGAAAACATACGTTTAAATTTCCAAAGAAAGTGTCAAAAATAATAAAATAAAAATAATTAAAGACTAATGCCATATACTGCTTGTGGAAGTACATCCGACTGAACTTAAACTAGAATAAATCACTGTATTTCAGTTCAGATGATGGCTGGCATTTTATTTTCCATCTGTAACTGGCAATGTGTGCACTAAAAACAACATGCATAATCTGCAAGCGAGAGATGCTTTTTTCCTATGTGTAATTTCACAGCTCTCAGTCCTTTGCATTAGTTATAGTTGGATAACAGACAGATAAGCATTTATTGGACAACATAGAAGCATGACACCTGAAAGCAGAAATGTTCATGCATGCACAGTTCTACATTACTTAGTTGTCCATACTGTCTAGTTCACTTGGCAAATAACAAGCACACTGTAATGTCTAAATGCATATGAATAAATACATCATTTTACAATGCATGTTATAATTGTTATTTTGATATGATGTAGCTGCTGCTTTACTCAGGTCAAATGACATGTATTTTGTGTTTTTCCCCAGTGGCAGAGTGCATGAGAAGGTGGAAGACCTTGAAAGAGGGCTACAAGAAGCACCTGCAATTGGTGAAGGACTGCAGCATAAGTGGCTCGGCCAATGTGCCCATTAAGACCTGGACATTTGCCACGGTCATGTCCTTCATGAAGGACCATCTTGAGAAAAGGGACACGACTGGCAACATGGAGATGAGCGCTGCTACCCCCCAGGGTAATCTGCACCATAATCTTCATGTACATGCACTGAAACTGTTCTTGCACTAATGTCTAGGAACAGATACCAGCTGCTATGCTCATGCACCTTATTTCGAAATCTCATGTACATATATGTTTTGGATGGATATGCTATGCGTATATGTAGATACGTCGTTGTCTCTTCTATCTTTTTATTCCTTATTTTTCCTTCCCTTGCCCCCCCCCTCTCTCTCTCGCCTTTCTCTTTTCTTGAAACATTCAAAAATGGAGCTTGCACTAAAACGAATTTCACCCACTGTTTTACACCTGTAAACTTTGGATGTGACAATAAAGATGATTCTGTTTCTGATCCTACTAGGACCACAGCACAGCAGCACATTTACCTCCCAGGGCACCAGCGGCGTCGTGCGGCCTCCAGGACCACTTAAAAAGCCTGGTGCCACTGCCTCCCGCAAGAGGGCCCATGCTGCAGCTACCCACCCCCACACCTTCCAACCACTTCCAGTACCCGATGAGTTCACCCTGAACCTAGGTCCCATATTGGACTGCCCAGCAGCTCAGGGCACCAGCAGCAGCCTACCTTCTAGGTTTGTTTTATTGTTACATCCTGTGTACAGGTACATAAGAGTAAAAGTTATTGTTCCAAACCTACAAGCTCACAACGCCTCGTGCTATTTTCAGCAAAGAGGTTTGGTGTAGAGGGGAAAAAAGAGCACAGAGTGAAAGGTTAAGATTACTAAGTATCAAGGTTTTAATTGGTTAAATGTCTATTGCTTTATAATGTACAAAGGAACAAAAGGTTTCTACCGTTGCGCCTCAGCCTTAAACGGCCAGTCCGGTGCGTCACAGGAGTAGGGATAATATAGTAGCAGAAGAGAGGAACGATGGAGCAACACGGACAATTTAGGCCTTTTTATTTGGTGCGGTGCAAGTAAACAAAAATAGACTGACGTTTCGGTCTTGCGACCTTCCTCAGAGTCATGTCTGTCTGCCTCAGAGTCATGACTCTGAGGAAGGTCGCAAGACCGAAACGTCAGTCTATTTTTGTTTACTTGCACCGCACCAAATAAAAAGGCCTAAATTGTCCGTGTTGCTCCATCGTTCCTCTCTTCTGCTTTATAATGTACTTTTGTGACTGAATGGTTAGTGTTTCCTTCTGTCCTGATTTATTTTTGTTCTTTTATGTACATGTAGATCTCCATCTCCCGAGGGCACTACAACCCTACCTCCTTCTGCTGCCCAGGACCCCAGCACCCTTTCGGAAGAGGACATCCCAGAAACCCAGGTAAGGGCTGGGAAATATGTCATTATTGCATTGATATTGGAGAGACTAGGTATTGTCTGGGATGTATTCACATGGATTAAAGTTCTCAGTTGCTACGACTGATTGCAGTCATTTTGATTCCATAGAAGGCAGCATTGTCTTCTATGGAAGCATGTCGCACACAGGTCGCGACACGTAGTGAGCTTGTAGATAAGCTATTTTCTGATGTTTGTTATTTTAAAATTAAAGTGTTTGAATTGATCACAAAGCAATTGAATACATGTTCAGAAGAATCTTCAATTAAACCCTAATAATTTCAGTTCATTTAGACACTTCAGCTCAGAAATAACCAGACCATTAATTATCCATTTACCATTTATTAACCATTACCATATTAACCATTTACCATATATGCAATGATATTGCATTCAAGTTTGGCGGTGTGACTCTGCTCTTGTGATATTAAAGATTCCCTTTGCAAACATGTCACAGATAGTCAATCACACAACCCCCAGAGCAGAGCATAAATACAGTTTTACATAAACATTGAACCTTCAATGCCTAATTAAACTACCACATATCATAGTACAATCCATAGAACCACAGTACAATACACAGAATCATAGTATAATCCATAGAACCACAGTACAATACACAGAATCATAGTATAATCCATAGAACCACAGTACAATACACAGAATCAACCTATAACAATATGAACTAAATGCCACAGGGAGGAGGCCGGGGAGGTGGAGGTAATTTGAAAACCTACAGCTGTACAACCTGCAATGACAGCTACCACATACCACATTCACGCTATTTCACAAATCTACCAATCACAGATTAAGCCTAACAAAACTTTTGTCATGAGCTTTTATGTTATTTTCAAATCTTATATGACTGACCAAAAGTAACGTGATATTTCATTTTGTCCGTATCGCCCGGTTCTAGACCCAGGACAATCCAGATTTGGGGCTATCTGGATTTCAGATGTCTGAGGATGAGGAGGACATCCCAGTGCCCCGAAAGGTGCGTCGGCATCAGGCCAACTCCCAGCACCAGAACATGACGGCCTTCCAGGAGAGTCTGGTGTTGGCAATGGCGGAGACCGCTGGACCCTCTGTCCCTCACACTGTTCCGCAGGCTCTGGATGGGGACGACTACTTCTTTCTGGGCATTGCCCACACAGTGAAGACGTTGTCGGCCAGGGGGAAGGCTGTGGTAAAGATGAACATACTGCAGGCAGTCAACAATCAACTGGGAGAGCTGTAGTGTGCTTTTTTTTTTTGTAAAAAAAAACAAAACACACACTACAGCTCCCCTCCAAAACACACTGCACCTAGCCTGGCATTGGCCAGACTGATAGCGTGGATTCACTCTCACGTTCCTCCCTGGTATCAGTCTGGACTTCGGCCCATAGGGAGCGAGTATGAGAAATCAGAAAATGATTTGGATGCTTTTCACTGTTGTACGGACAGCAGTTGAAACGCATTGATGATTTCTCATACTTGCTCCCTTTCGCCGAAGTCCAGACTGATACCGGGGAGGAATGTGAGAGTGAATCCACGCTATCAGTCTGCCCAATGCCAGGCTACACTACACCTCCCCTCCCAGTACACACTACACCGACATTTTTCATATTCTATCCTGATTGGCTTCCAAAGTTTGCAGGAGTGCTCTGTTTTGAACAAAATGCATTCATTTACACACCTTATACAACACTCGCACAGCACATTCCACACATCCATACATTGCATTACATTACTGATTACTGACTTGTTCACACCTCATACTTTTGATTGCTTTTGATTATCCATATTCTTTAATTAGGTCAGAACAATAAATATAATTTAAACGTTTGACCTTGTGTGGACTCCCTCTTTTTGCCATGTATAACCCTAGTGCATGACAATAGGGATGGGTCAAATGTTTTGCAGCAGCAATTTACTGGCATGAGAAAACATACGTTTGGTTTACATTTCCAAAGGAAGTGTCAAAATAAAGAAATAATCAAAAACTAAGAAATGTATGTAAAATTGAAGGGAATCCAGTAATGTGTAAACAGAGCTATGTCACATTTCAACTTAGAACAACTGGCTTACAAGACCACAAATACCCCAAAAACAGTTATGTTCTATTCCAATTATAGTAACTAGTGCTTTTGAAATACACACACAATACATTCATCTCTTGCTTTTTGTTTATTTATTCTCATGCTCAGTCTCATGCTCTACCGACTGAGCTAGCCGGGCCTGTGACATTATATTGAACAGCTCCTTCTAGTCGCTTAGCTCGGCTCTACCACAATAGGGATATTTGAAACAATTTAAACGTCCCTGCAACCACTGAAAACAACTATTATTATTTTAATTCTGGTGAAAACAGGGATAATTTTGTAGTAAATGTCGTCTGGTGGTCACTAACTGTTATATACAGTAAACAACCAGCTCCTAGCAGCAGCATCATGCCATTTATAACATTGCATGTTATGTTGATGTCACTATTGTCATGTTAATTTGATTTTTTTTGTTACTTAGCTTATTTCTATCTGTACATACAAAGGGAAAAGAAAATCTAAGCAATTGCAAGGATATGTAAATATTGTAAACTGAAATTAACAATGAATGCATTGCAATACAATTGATAAATAGGAACGTAAGCAGCATTTGGAAAAAATGTCTGGGGTGCTGGTGCACACAACTGAAAATAGCCGATCTACAAGCTCACAACATTGTGAGCTTGCAGATCGGCTGTTTTCAGCTAAGATATTTAGTGTAAAGTGAAACTTTATAGGAAAACCAACAACAAAACTGATTTGAAACCTCTACCGTTACTTTTAAACTGACCAATGGGGCCAATGCTGACGTTCAAGTCAATACAAGATTATTCAAAAATAATAATAAGTGTAATAATAATATGGATGCCATAATGAGACTTGTACTCCAGTGTGATATAACCTTGGTTGTGCTACATTGCCTGATTTGCGCTGACTTTGTAATTGTAATGTAGCTGTTACAATTCAGGACTGTCCAAGGGTCCAACTACACCAATGGGCTTTTGGCTTGGTCAGTCGTACAGCTTGTTAATAGAGAGGTGCCCAGTCTTCCACCCCAAAATCCACCTCAGGTGCTGCCAGTCTTCTCCCCAAAAAGGTGCACAGTCTGCAAAGGAAGAAAGAAAGAAAGAAGTGAGTGAGTGAATGTGCCCACTCCTCTGGTTACCTTGTAGATGGATGTAGTATCTACTAGATACACAATGGGCACTACCCAAGATCAACAGTGGGGGGCAGCAATACGTCAGCCTGGCGTCTAGTCTGCCAGAAAACTCAGAAGAAGAGGAACATACCCACAATGCAGTGTTGTGTTTATTGTTGTGAACTTCAACTTAATGTAGGAGAGAAACACTGAAACACACTGTTGTGTTTTAAAAATAAATAGTCCCTAAACTGTGTATTTGACTGACTGCTGCTGGTAAAACAAACATGATGTTTCAAAAACAGTGTCGTCTTTGATATCAACCACTGAAACACAGCAGGTAAGTTAAGATGAACAAATAAACGTTTAATTTCTCTTTGACCCTTAATTTCAAATGGAACACAATTGCTCCTAGCTCTTAACTTACTAATTGTTCTTTACCGCAACAGAAGAACTACATTAGTGGATATTATTGAATCAAGAACAACTTTCTTTACCTTGCCTTTGTCATGGAGCACATTTGATTTCTGATTATTGTTTGGTTTTTTTCTCACTGTAAAAGTTGATTGCATGTGAGCGTTGGTGGTATAGTGGTGAGCATAGCTGCCTTCCAAGCAGTTGACCCGGGTTCGATTCCCGGCCAACGCAGAGACTTTATCTGGGCTGTTCAATAGTTTCGTACTGTGCTGATAATGATGGGTCAATAAATACAGAGGTGCAAATGTTTTATATTGCAGCGGCACTTTATTGGCATGAGAAAACATACGTTTACATTTCCAAAGAAAGTGTAAAAATAAAATAAAGAAATAATTAAAGACTAAGAATTGTATGTACACTTGAAGAGAATACAGTAATGTATCACATCTTAGAAACTGGCTTACAAGACCACAAATACCCCCAATAATAATGATATTGTATTCCAATTAAGAGTAGATTGTTCTTAAGAAATACGTACACAGCACGTTCGTCTTTTACTTTTCGCTTTATTTATTCATCCAGGCTTTTTAAACATAAATGTTGCGCCCAACGTGGGGCTCGAACCCACGACCCTGAGATTAAGAGTCTCATGCTCTACCGACTGAGCTAGCCGGGCCATGATTGTTATGGCAAACAGCCCCATTTAGTTTGTTCCCTTTCTATTAGTCTTTTACGGATATTTTTCGGGTCTCGGGGCACACAGCTTGAAATCTACTGCCAAACCTAGTCGTCTGGAGGTCACTATGTTATATACAGTAAACAACCATTTCCTAGCAGCAGCCAGCAGTATCATCTAGTCAAATCAGTTTTATAACGGTGGCTAATCTCCATAATAAGCAATGAGGTGCAAGTGCAGCTTGTACATGAGACAATATCAGCCTCGAGCGACGGCAAATCTCGCGCACGTCCTATGTTTACTGGTGCTAGATCCCGCGAGAGTGTGTTGCTGGGACAGAGAAAGGTCAATAATAAAGTTGATTTTCTCTTGATTTGTCTCTGAATGAAAAATAATTGTATGAAATTGTAATTGTTTGGCTATTTTCAAATAGCCAATGTATGTACTGTAGGTAGGTTCAAACTTTAAAGCTCATGTTGCTTCTTTTGGGTTTGTTTTCATAGACCTGGTTGCTTATTTCTCTCGCAAAATCTGGCAACGCTACCACCTACTTCCCTAGCGCCGCCTTCATGCACAATACAGGAAGTAAACCTGAGGAGTCTTATCATTAAAAGTACGTGGCGTTTTACGTGACTGTTGACAAAAGCTAAGAAACACAAATCTGTCGTTTAAAAACGTAGTTTTTTTAAGCAGCAGGAGGACGTTTGTTAGCAACTCAACCACTGAAACACAGCAGGTAAAGATCAACTCATTATGTTGGGTTTACTCCAATTATCATTTTAAAATGAACAAATCAATGTTGTGTTGGTAACCAGACAGGTGGGCACCCAAGAACATCTGGGCATTAGGGATAACTGGGCACCAACACCATCTGGGCACTATAGGGATAACTGGGCACCAAAACCATCTGGGCACTATAGGGATAACTGGGCACCAAAACCATCTGGGCACTAGGGACATATGTGGGCACCTAAACGAGTGGGCACTTAGGGTGGAGACATCTGGGGCCAGTTTCACCACCTCACACTAAGTTCAAACTTAGCCTAGTTATAGCTTAAACACATTCAATTCGGGAAAGTATCTGTGTCATTTTTAGATTAGTTTGGCTATTCAAAAATAGCAGATCTACAAGCTCATAGCGCGGCACCGAGTGCCGCGGCACTCGGTGCTATGAGCTTGTAGATCTCGGCACTCAGTGCCGCGCTATGAGCTTGTATATCTGCTATTTTTGAATAGCCAAAGAAATCTAAAAATGACAGATACTTTCCCGGCTAAATGGGTTAAATGGCTTTTTTAAAAGCCATTTAAGCTATAACCAGGCTATAACTAGGCTAAGTTTGAACTTAGTGTGAGTGTGGAATAATCTATGATTATGAAAGATAATTGTGGATTATTATTAATGATATAGTAATGTACTTAGTTTCAACTGTCCTGTTGGAGAAGACAATGTCCCATTTAAGTTGAGTCTAGCAAGCCATAGACCCCCTGTTGAGCTATCTGCTTCAAAGGGGCCCCTTGCATACCAAGCGGGGGAAGGTTGAAGATAAGGGACAAAGGCTTTGTGTGGCAAGGAACAGTACAGGACCAAGCGCAAAGCCTTGTGGGTAAACTGGCCTGAAGGCGGGTCAGTGTGTGAAGTTGATATAATAGGCTGTCTGGGTACTAAACCTTAGATTCGATTGCTGTGCCAGGGGAGTGGGACCTAGTACAGTTTAGCTAACAACTTGGCGAGAGAATGGATGGACTAAAGTAAGTGAGAATTAACTATGTAACGATCATAACTCTGATGTGTTCATAATGGGATGAGGATTCACGTCATTTAATATTGTTGTTCTCTGTGTTTTGTTTTCTTGCAGGTTTAATAACCTAACCGGTCTGTCTAAGTGATGTAACTAACGTCTGTTTATACCATAGCCTGAAGCTGACTTAATGAACCAGCGCCAGGTCTATCTGTAACTGACCATGTAACTTATGTATTCGATTTATGTATTATGTGTGATTTAGTGAATAAATATCTAAAAGACAACTGATTTGAGTGATTAGCTTAGAACACCAACATCTCTCGACCCCCTTTTTCATTGGGCTTAGCGGTCATAGCTTAGCTGCTCAACGCAGAAAGTATGAGACGCTATAAAAGTGAACAGTGAGGTGGTGCAACTGGCTCCTGGGCACTTGGACAACTGTTGGCTTCTTTTGTCATTAGGTGTGAAGACTCTTTTTGCACTCTCTTTTCTTTAGATCTTTTTACGTTTTTCTATCATTATTCTGTTGCATTGTCTGACGGTAGCCAAACCAAAATTTACTCTTATGTACCTGTACACAAGATTAGCCCCATTTAGAATCTCTCCCTCCGCTATATACAGCGGAGGGAGAGGTTCCGATTGGAGCTATACACAAGATGTAACAATAAAGTACAACCTTGAACCATGAACCATGAACCACCCACAGTCCTGCAATAGACCACTAGGTCTCCAGTTGTTAAAGTCCCTTTTCAATTCCTTCATTTCAGACCAGTTTCCTCAGAGCACCACAGGGAGAGATCTACGTTATCAAGAGAGATGGCCTCCAAAAGATCATTAACATGGTCAGAGGAACAGCGAGAGATGGACCAGAGACATGGACTGTTTGATGCAATGCTGCAACCTGTAGTAAAGTTGTACAGGATAGGTATGTAGTGTTTTATTTACAACCTGTAGTAAAGTTGTACAGGATAGGTGTGTACTGTTTAATTTACAACCTGTAGTAAAGTTGTACAGTCGGCCTTTTTCCTACCTGGATCTAACCACTAACCATCCTCTAACATCCTACTGTGTGGAGAGACTTTTCAAACAAATAGAAATAATAGGCCTACAGAAAGCGCTTGAGAATGAGATCAGCTTGGACGCTTTATTGAACTTGATTTAAAAATAACTCAACTTAAAAATAACTACTATTTGGATTACGATGACATTATCAGGGGTTAAAACGTTTTGTGTTTCCCTGTTATTGTGTTTGTGTTTTCTTTGTTTTTTGTCTTGCATTGCCCTGTATAATTTGTACTATTGCCTGTTATGTTGATTGATCTCGTAACTTAAGTCATATAAGTAGGGTGACGCCGATGACCTATGACCATTTTCACCGCAAAGCCTATTGTAATATTTAAGCTAAACGGTGTAAAAAGATAAATAAATATGTAGACCGCCTATTATTATTTCAGGTTATTTCAAGAGATTATTGAGCTATTTCAATCGCACGTCATTTGCGGCATGCGCGACTGACAGTTTGCACAACCTGCCTACCTGCCCCCCCTCCTTGGGGGGCCTACCATGACGTTTCCAGGCCTCCCCACGAAGACATTCTGCGTCCGCCACTGCTTTTCCTCTGTTATTATTTTAGAACGAAGAAAGTGAAGTTACAGCTAAATAATGAAGAGTTGTATTGATTGATTGATTACTTTATTAACAAGATTGTTACTACAGTGCATGTAGTACAGTCAGAAGTTATGATAAGTCGTTATTCAATTGCTTCATTTCAGACCAGTGTGTGGAGTCCAGACTGCAGGTGAAGATGAACTCTCCAGACTCAGCCAGGGACATTTCTATTAAACAGGAGGAACCTGAAGACCACCCACTCAGTAAGTTTCATGTGCTCATTATTTTTTTTTTCATATTTTCTCCCCTGTAAGGCTGTCACAATATCAAATTTACGCTATACAATAACAATGGTAAAAAATAATACCAGCACAAATGTCTAGACATACAGAGCCACAGCATACAACTCTGTTTACTGACCTGTCCCTGTGGCTTCATAGGTGTATAAGGGTCAAGAGTATAAGTGGTGGAAGGGTAGGGGTATAATTGGTGGTGGGGTGAACAGATAACGATGCTTGGTTGCAGAAACATTGAAAACAGATGGGCTACTTTCACCTTATTCACTTTAGACCATGGGTTTTCAACTTGTGGTCCGTGGACCACTGGTGGTCCGTGAGGTATTGCATGTGGTCCCTGACCATGCATTTAGTAATGTAGGAAAGTGAAGATTTGTATTGTATTTTATTTTTTCGACCACTAGTTGAGAAACAGTATGATGTATGATGACACATCAATGTTGTCAGTTACTTGGAAGTCCGATGTCAAGAACTTCCACAGAAATGGGAGTTCGAATTTTCAAGGGAAACTGTACCCATACCGGTTTACGTTTTTAAAGTATTTTATCATTTTTTAAATACATAATTCAAGGCATGGCAATACATATTGTTTAAATTCATGGCAAGGTAATAACATGGTAATCTCAATCTCATTTCATAAACATTCCATGACTATATAAAAAAAAATACATTTTTAAATACATAAGTCATGAGTCGAGGCTTGACAATACATATTATTTAAGTGCATGGCAAGGTAATAACAAGATTATTTCAATCTCATTTCATAAACATTACATGACTATATCAAAAAAGAAAAACATACGTTTCATCGACCCTTCAAAGCATTACATGGAAGTCACATCTCTACACATTACATAAGGCTTTAAGTGGTATCACACTGGTCACCCGATAAGGTCCACAAAACATACCATAGGCCTATTTCACAGACCCCATCAAGTGCCCAGTGCGATCGCGGGCCAATAAAAATTTGGCTGCGTTTTTTTTTAATTTACAGCTCTCCTCCTTTTTAAGTCTGTTTTCACCTGCCTAAAAACAGTGTCTGCATTTATAACTGTATTATGGTCTGTTGCCATTTTGGACCGGGTCTTCCATATTTTAAAAACAGTGACACAAATACACAAAAAAATACACAAACCAAAATAAATCATAATTGTCTTTGGCACAGGTAAAATTGGCATACAAAATATCTCTGTGACATGGTACCTTGACCCCCATGTCAAACATTTTACTCCATATCTGTTTAGACCTGTTGCAGTCTATTAGTAGATGGTCTATGGTCTCTGTGTGTGTACAACCTGGCATAGGGCATTCTGTGGTTCTCACAAAACAACTCCACTTGACTACTGCTCTTACAGGGAGTCTCCTGTGTACTGTTAGCCACATAACATCCTGTGGTCCCTGTAACGAGGTCGCTGTTAAAACACTTTACTGGCCGTTTACTTTGCTCCAGTGAGCAATCTTTAAAAGTAACCAATCCTCCATATAAGGCCTCACTTATTAAATTGTAAATGATTTTGTTTGATTGGGTGCCCCAATTTATATTTAAGTTTAAGTGCTATGTTTAGTTGTAAAATCTCCATATGTCACTTTGTAGTATGGCAGTGACGATCTGCCCCTGCCCCTATGTTTCTCCCTCTTTTGGGGGTCTCCCACCCAGGTTGCTCCACACAGAAGTCCCCTAGCCACATTCTTACAAAGGGCAATTAACAGCAACAACATCCATTGCACCAAGTCCTCCCTCTAAAGTGCTTTTGTACATTAGGGCTCGTTTTGTTACCTCATGGTTGTTGCCCCATATTAACTGTACACACATCCTATTTATTATTTTTATACATCTCTCAGGTGGCGGGTAAATTGTAGCCAAAAATAACAATTTAGATTAGAAGTTTTCACTATCCCTATTATTGACTTATGGGTTGTGTCCCTAACTTTCCATTTCTCTATTTCTTCTTTAATCTCTGCTTCTTTCCTGTCCCAGTTTTTCTGTACACAGTCTATATTGCTAAAAAAGATTCCGAGGATTTTCATTTCCTCTTTCACCTCCATGAGCAAGTCTGGCTTTTCGTTCTCCTCGCCTATCCATATAGCCTCCGTTTTTGCCTCATTCAATTTAGCCCCCGCGGCTTGCTCATAGAGGCGAAAGTGTTCTCTAACAAAATCAAGTTCGTTTTGGGTCTTTATGAAGGCTGTGACGTTGTCCGCGTACGCGGACACCTTGGCCACTGTTCCACCAACTTGGACACCTTCTATTCTGTTATCATTCCTTATTCTGTTTAGTAAAGGGCTGATGGCTAAAATATAGAGTGCCGCACTCAGTGGGCAGCCCTGTTTTACCCCTTTCTGGATATTGATAAATTTAGACGTCCTTCCATTTGCCTTAACCGCCACCTGAGACTTGGCATATAACACTTTTATTATTTTTATAAAATCCTGTGGAAACCCATACTTTTCTAAAACGCACCATAAGTACTCTCGGTCTACAAAATCAAAAGCTCTTTTTTGGTCAAAACCAACAATAAAAAAACCTGGCCTGTGGCTCTCAGTTATCATCTCTCTGATCCTGTTAAGGTTGTCCCACATCATATGCCCTTTAATAGCACATGTTTGTTCTTTTTCTATTATTTCATTTAAAACTGAATTTAGTCTTATCATTATTATTTTGGCGAGTATCTTATATTCTATGTTTGATAATGTGATCTGTCTCCAATTATGTAAGTCATTTTCATCACCTTTTTTAAAAATCAGAGAGATGGTACCCTGGTAAAAGCCGATGCATACATTTATTTAGTCCATCATTAAAAGCAGAGGCCAATATATCATATAGTTCATTGGCAAACACTTGGTAAAATTCAGAGGGATGCCCGTCTGGACCGGGTGATTTCCCTCTGTTTAAGAGTGAAATAGCTTTTCTTACTTCTTCCCTGGTGATATCACCAAGTAGGGTTGCAAAATGCACTTCATCTATTTTTTTAACCTCTGATAAAAAGGCCTCTGCTTCCAAAGAGCCACCAACATCAGAATACATTTCTTCAAAATGCTCAACAATTAAATCCATCATTTCATTATCTTTTTCCACAATGTAGCCATTTTTATTTCTCAAAGAATTAATACAATTAAAATCCTGTCTCTCTTTATATTTCTGTATGACCTTTTGTATATTAGCTGGTTCGTCCGTATCGAAACCCGCCTGGACTTTAACTGCATTGATGTATTTGTTATTAAACACCATTAAAGTGCTATTAATTTCTTCCAATTTCTTCTCATCTTGTTCTGTTATTGGGCCATGTTTACATTTAATATCTACAAAATATTGCATTAATTTGTCATATTCTTTATTTTGTTCTTTGTTAAGAAAATTGCATTTTAAAATTAGGTGTCTTTTTAAGCACCTGTTCATTTCTTCCCACAGCTCAACATTTGACTCAGTGAACCGGTTTACCTGGTTGAGTCATCATTAGTAGGAAATGTGCCCATATCAATTGCATGTGCTTGCTCATACATATGTTGCAATGAATCAGTTAACATGAGTTTAATATGGACGGTTAAGAGAACAGAATAGGGGCAACCATGGGAAAGGAATGGATCAGTGGTTCTCAATCTTTTCTGAGCTCTGGACCACTAGCATATCTCAGTTAAATAATGACTTTTAAGGGCTTGATTTAATTCACCTCGAATTAACAAATTAAATTAAGGCCTTAACAGTCATTATTTAATTTCAAGCTTTTTCCCCCACACCACGCCCATATCCCCCCTCCCAACACAACAGTGGTCCCCAGGTTGATTTTTAGTCAGGGTGGTAGTCCCTGGTTCATAATCAGTTGAAAACCCATGCTTTAGACCATCATTTGTATTAAAAGAGTCCATCTTTTGACGCATTTTCCTTGTGTAATCTTGGATTAAGCGTATTTTCTTCCCCAATACATCCCATAATCTTTGCACCCAGTTGGGTTTAGGTCAATTTGTTTGTTTGTATTGTTGTTATTCTTGACACCACTAGGTCTCCAGTTATTAAAGTCCTTTTTCAATTCCTTCATTTCAGACCAGTGTGTGGAGTCCAGACTGCAGGTGAAGATGAACTCTCCAGACTCAGCCAGGGACATTTCTATTAAGAAGGAGGAACCTGAAGACCACCCACTCAGTAAGTTTTATGTGCTCATTCTTTCTTTCATATATTTTTTCTTCTCCATATTTTCTGTCCTGTAGGGCTATCACAATATCAAATTTAGACTATACAATAACAATGGTTAAAAGAAAATACCAGCACACACGCCTAGACATACAGAGCCACTTCATAAACATCTGTTTACATATATTTTAAACAAGACTAAGACCAACTACTTTGGAGGTGACATACTGTTCATACATACAGACAAATCCTGTTCTGTACGGCTTGGCCTACAGCCTTATTTACTCCCAAAAGTATTATGTTTTATTTGCTATTCTCTAACACCATTATTCACTTGAGTAAGGTAACTAAATATATCAATTCAGGTTACCTTTCAAAATATGTATTTAGATAAACTAAAACTTTAAAACCTGATTACTTTCAGCACTTCAGTTTCCAGAAACACCTGTAATAATAACCCGTATTTAGTAACTCTCTGGACAATCTAAGTTGGTTGATAGTTTATTTTTTACATGGAAAATTAAAAAATGTATTTACATTGTAGGAATCCAGTATTCACTATCATGTTTTCTTTCTGCTCCTAGCCATCCTGCACATGGTTGTGTGTAAAGAGGAGGTTTCTCCTGAACAGGAGAGGAGCCCCAGTCTGCTCCAGGAGGAACCAGAGCCTCCACACATTAAAGAGGAACAGGAGGAGATACTTCAAAGACCAGAGGAGCCTGTTGGGTCAATGTTGACATTACTAGCAGTGAAACATGAAGAGGAAGACGATGATAAAGACGTCTCTTCAAACTGCTCTGAAGTTGAACTTGACTCTGACACTGAAGTCACTGAAGACAGTGATGATTGGGAGGAGACCAGTGGAGGTTAGTCAGCTTTAAACACAAGGACAGGGATAATGTGTGGGGAAAACTGGGAGTTGGCATGATGACTAAATGGGGAGAAAAAAAAGGAAATAAAATAAAAAACATAAATATTAACAAGGAAGTCGTAGTGCTGTCACAGGAAAATTGGCTTTCCAGGGAAATTGAAAGAGGAGCGCTCGTTTTTAGGCACAGGGCTTCGGCGCGAGGCGGGGCTTTGATGCGAGGCCGACCTGGCTTTTGTTATTGTTGTTATTTGCATCAAAAGAGTCCATCTTTTGACGCATTTTCCTTGTGTAATCTTGGATTAAGCGTGTTTTTTGTTCTCGACTCATATACATCCCATAATCTTTTCACCCAGTTGGGCTTAGGTCAATTTCCTTTACCTCCTTCATATAATATTGTTATTCTTGAGACCACTAGGTCTCCAATTATTAAAATCCCTTTTCAACTCCTTCATTTCAGACCAGTGTGTGGAGTCCAGACTGCAGCTGAAGATGAACTCTCCAGACTCAGCCAGGGACATGTCTATTAAGAAGGAGGAACCTGAAGACCACCCACTCAGTAAGTTTTATGTGCTCATTCTTTCTTTCATGTTTTCTCTCCTGTATGACTGTCACAATATCAAATTTACACTATGCAATAACAATGGTAAAACAAATACCAGCACAAATGTCTAGACATACAGAGCCACATCATACAAATCTGTTGACATAGATTTGAAACTACGACCAACTACTTTGGAGGTGACACATTGTTCATACATACAGACAAATCCTGTTTCACGCACGTGGAAAAGAAGGGTTGGCCGCGTGCATTTCCATTGAAATGCATTGGACCAAACTTCCCGCTATGGCCAGATTTGGCGAGAACAGTCGCGTCTTGCGCCCACAATAAAACACACACACACACACACACAGAGAGAGAGAGAGAGAGAGAGAGAGAGAGAGAGAGAGAGAGAGAGAGAGAGAGAGAGAGAGAGAGAGAGAGAGAGAGAGAGAGAGAGAGAGAGAGAGAGAGAGAGAGAGAGAGAGAGAGAGAGAGAGAGAGAGAGAGAGAGAGAGAGAGAGAGAGAGTCAGTCAGTCAGTCAGTCAGTCAGTTCTATTTGGCAATATTGTAACTGTTTACATTCATACCAATACATCTATTTGAAATGAATTGAATTGAGAGACAGAGAGAGAGAAAGCAATAGAGTTCTAATGTGTTTTTTATGTGCAAACTTGTGACCAACGACTTAGCAAGCTAAATATATGTTTTAGGGGCTGATAGGTCCGGTTTTAGATTTCTGAGGTGTAAGAGGGTGCAATTATGTTTTCCCCTATTCAGTGACAGGTATAGTAGGGGTCAAGAGCTTTCCAAATCAGCTCTTCTAGCACGTTGTGTTACTGACCTGTCCCTGTGGCTTCATAGGTGTATCAGGGTCAAGGGCAGTGATGTTGCTAGGTTTTCAATGTAATGGGTCCTGGGATGCAAGGGTGGTCTTTTAGATGGGTCCCAGGGACATTTTATGGGTCCCCAATTACACGTCCCCCCCCCCCTATCGTTTTCTTTGATCTCCAATCTCCATATCTTCTATGCGTGTGTGACTGTGTACATTATATCCTGATGCAGTGGATCTCAACCTTTTCAGGCAGCGACCCCCCAAAATAATCATATTTTAACTGGGGACCCCCCACCCTGAGGAATTAGGAGTTGAGGCACTTAATTTAGTTTGATTCAGTTCCACAGATACATATTGTGAAAATAGCAGATCTAGATCAGTGCGACCCGTTCCTGCTTTTCAAGACCGATACCGATATATATACATATATTAAAAAATCATAAATATATTTTTTCAAATGTATATGATTCTGTAGTATTAGCACACCTTATGGTAAGAAATACTAGTAGTGGGCAACAGGTGGATTTAACATACCTTTGACCAATAGAATACATTTAATCATAGAACCTTTTAATCATTATTATTATTTTATTTTGTATTATTTATGAATGTAGAATTTATTTTTACTATTTATTGTGTAGACTGAAAACACTGGCTTACAGTGGAAGTATTGGCAAATAAAGAAATAGGAATTCAAGAAATAATGAAGACAAATACTGACAATGCCTATGAACATTGGCTTGCAGTTATTGCACATAGTCAACATGCAATAATACTATTAGGCTTGTCATTGAGAAAGGAAAATAAAGTTGTCTTTTTGAGGAGAAGTGGAACCTTATAAGTCACTTTAAGTTTAGCATGAGGGAGAGGGTCTACCCTCTTCAGGGAATTAATTGTTATGATATCTCTAAGCTACAGAAAACATCCAGTTGCCTATTAAACATACACAAGACACAGACGATAGACAACCGGTTACTTACAGCTGCCATTAATTAGTGCTTTTGTTTGCCTTTGTGGTCAAATCAGGGTCAAATGCATAGGATCAACGAGCCATCGTTAACCTGCTAATGTTACACAGCTGATTGGCAACATGCATTAATCCACCACATACATCACTCTGATCTCCAAGCAAGTGGGAGAACACTCTAAAATCGGGGATTTTACTTTGGCTGGTCAATTTAAGATGACAACAGCAACAGAGATTAGTAGTAGACCTGTATGTATGATGATCAGTTATTATTCCAGACAGTGGTCTATCCAAGACGTTTTAACACGTTTAAGAGCAGGTCCTCATGCCGTCTCTCTCTCTCTCTCTGTGTGAGTAGCGTAGACTAACAGCGAGGGGCTGTGCTGCTGCTTCTGCCACACAACGCCGTTTAACCGAGTTATACTTCTCCAGTACAACGGTGTCTAACCGGAGAGTTATACTTCTCCACCAACGGTGCCTAACCGAGAGAGTCCATGTAGATCACAGCTGACAAATATTATATATTATCGGAGCTAATCGGAGCTGCGTCCCATGGACGCACTAGAGTTGTCATGAATGCGTCCTTTCGCAATATGGTGCGTCAGCGACGCAGGACGCAGGCCTACGAGCATCTCTGCAAGGGTATAAATGGTGGAAGGGTGGGGGTATAATTGGTGGTGGGGTGAACAGATATTGATGCTTGGTTGCAGCAACATTGAAAACAGATGGGCTACTTTCACCTTATTCACTTTAGATCATTATTTGCATCAAAAGAGTCCATCTTTTGACGCATTTTCCTTGTGTAATCTTGGATTAAGCGTGTTTTTTGTTCTCGACTCTTATACATCCCATAATCTTTTCACCCAGTTGGGCTTAGGTCAATTTCCTTTACCTCCTTAATATAATATTGTTATTCTTGAGACCACTAGGTCTCCAATTATTAAAATCCCTTTTCAACTCCTTCATTTCAGACCAGTGTGTGGAGTCCAGACTGCAGCTGAAGATGAACTCTCCAGACTCAGCCAGGGACATGTCTATTAAGAAGGAGGAACCTGAAGACCATCCACTCAGTAAGTTTTATGTGCTCATTCTTTCTTTCATATTTTCTCTCCTGTATGACTGTCACAATATCAAATTTACACTATACAATAACGGTAAAATAAATACCATCACAAATGTCTAGACATACAGAGCCACATCATACAAATCTGTTGACATAGATTTTAAACTACGACCAACTACTTTGGAGGTGACACACTGTTCATACATACAGACAAATCCTGTTTGCTCCAGTCACGCACGTGGAAAAGAAGGGTTGGCCGCGTGCATTTCCATTGAAATGCATTGGACCAAACGTCCCGCTATGGCCAGATTTGGCGAGAAGAACAGTCGCGTCTTGCGCACACAATTAAACACACACACACACACACACACACACACACACACACACACACACACACACACACACACACACACACACACACACACACACACACACACACACACACACACACACAGAAAGACAGTGAGAGAGAGCTAGCCAGAGAGAGAGAAATAGACAGAGAGAAGGAGACAGACAGAGAGAGAGAGAGTAGATGGAAAAGTTATTATATCTTGTTTATTATAATTATTATTAGGGGCCAAGCACACAGTGCTAAGGCGGTTTACCTGGTTGAGTCATCATTAGTAGGAAATGTGCCCATATCAATTGCATGTGCTTGCTCATACATATGTTGCAATGAATCAGTTAACATGAGTTTAATATGGACGGTTAAGAGAACAGAATAGGGGCAACCATGGGAAAGGAATGGATCAGTCGTTCTCAATCTTTTCTGAGCTCTGGACCACTAGCATATCTCAGTTAAATAATGACTGTTAAGGGCTTGATTTAATTCACCTCAAATTAACAAATTAAATTAAGGCCTTAACAGTCATTATTTAATGTCAAGATTTTTCCCCCACACCACGCCCATATCCCCCCTCCCAACACAACAGTGGTCCCCTGGTTGATTCTTAGTCAGGGTGGTGGTCCCTGTTTCATAATCAGTTGAAAACCCATGCTTTAGAAGACCATTATTTGTATCAAAAGAGTCCATCTTTTGAGACATTTTTCCTTGTGTAATCTTGGATTAAGCGTGTTTTCTTCCCTAATACATCCCATAATCCTTTCACCCAGTTGGGCTTAGGTCAATTTCCTTTACCTTCTTCAAATAATGTTATTCTTGAGACCCCTAGGTCTCCAGTCATTAAAGTCCCTTTTCAATTCCTTCATTTCAGACCAGTGTGTGGAGTCCAGACTGCAGGTGAAGATGAACTCTCCAGACTCAGCCAGGGACATTTCTATTAAGAAGGAGGAACCTGAAGACCATCCACTCAGTAAGTTTTATGTGCTCATTCTTTCTTTCATGTTTTCTCTCCTGTATGACTGTCACAATATCAAATTTACACTATACAATAACAATGGTAGAACAAATACCAGCACAAATGTCTAGACATACAGAGCCACATCATACAAATCTGTTGACATAGATTTGAAACTACGACCAACTACTTTGGAGGTGACACACTGTTCATACATACAGACAAATCTGTCAAAACTGTTTGCTCCAGTCACGCACGTGAAAAAGAAGGGTTGGCCGCGTGCATTTCCATTAAAATGCATTGGACCAAACGTCCCGCTATGGCCAGATTTGGCGAGAACAGTCGCGTCTTGCGCCCACAATAAAAACCCAGTTGTGCTTAGGTCAATTTCCTTTACCTTCTTCAAATATTGTTATTCTTGAGACCACTAGGTCTCCAGTTATTAAAATCTCTTTTCAATTCCTTCATTTCAGACCAGTGTGTGGAGTCCAGACTGCAGGTGAAGATGAACTCTCCAGACTCAGCCAGAGACATTTCTATTAAGAAGGAGGAACCTGAAGACCATCCACTCAGTAAGTTTTATGTGCTCATTCTTTCTTTCATATATTTTTTCTTCTCCATATTTTCTGTCCTGTAGGGCTATCACAATATCAAATTTAGACTATACAATAACAATGGTTAAAAGAAAATACCAGCACACACGCCTAGACATACAGAGCCACTTCATAAACATCTGTTTACATATACTTTAAACAAGACCAAGACCAACTACTTTGGAGGTGACATACTGTTCATACATACAGACAAATCCTGTTCTGTACGGCTTGGCCTACAGCCTTATTTACTCCCAAAAGTATTATGTTTTATTTGCTATTCTCTAATACCATTATTCACTTGAGTAAGGTAACTAAATATATCAATTCAGGTTACCTTTCAAAACATGTATTTAGATAAACTAAAACTTTAAAACCTGATTACTTTCAGCACTTCAGTTTCCAGAAACACCTGTAATAATAACCCGTATTTAGTAACTCTCTGGTCAATCTAAGTTGGTTGATAGTTTATTTTTTACATGGAAAATTTAAAAATGTATTTACATTGTAGGAATCCAGTATTCACTATCATGTTTTCTTTCTGCTCCTAGCCATCCTGCACATGGTTGTGTGTAAAGAGGAGGTTTCTCCTGAACAGGAGAGGAGCCCCAGTCTGCTCCAGGAGGAACCAGAGCCTCCACACATTAAAGAGGAACAGGAGGAGATACTTCAAAGACCAGAGGAGCCTGTTGGGTCAATGTTGACATTACTAGCAGTGAAACATGAAGAGGAAGACGATGATAAAGACGTCTCTTCAAACTGCTCTGAAGTTGAACTTGACTCTGACACTGAAGTCACTGAAGACAGTGACGATTGGGAGGAGACCAGTGGAGGTTAGTCAGCTTTAAACACAAGGACAGGGATAATGTGTGGGGAAAACTGGGAGTTGGCATGATGACTAAATGGGGAGAAAAAAGAGGAAATAAAATAAAAAACATAAATATTAACAAGGAAGTCGTAGTGCTGTCACAGGGAAATTGGCATTCCAGGGAAATTGAAAGAGGAGCGCTCGTTTTTAGGCACAGGGCTTCGGCGCGAGGCGGGGCTTTGATGCGAGGCCGACCTGGCTTTTGTTGTTCCCCCCACATAGCAACCAGGAAGCTACGCTAGGGGAACGCTGAACACGCGTTCACACGTGATAATAGTTATTGTCCATGCCGGAGGCGCGCCGACTCAGCAGAGCTTGAGGCCGAGGAGGCGCGCCCTCGCCGACCGGCCGAAGGTCTGCTCGTCGAATCAGCGCCGTCCGAGTTGTGAACCGATAGGGACAGAATAGATCTTTTCATGGGTTACAGTCTATGGTTACCATCCAGTGTCCACGATGACACACATGTGTGCGTGTGCATGTGTGCGCATGGCTTGCATTCATTGCCCTCTAGCGTTGGTTATACAGAATTGCCTGGGTGGGTGGTAAAAACAAGCACTCCTTTTTCAATTTCCCTGGAATGCCAATTTCCCTGTAACAGTGCTACCAACAAGCGACTTGTTTGACGATGGAAGCTTTACATGTTGTATTTTTGCTAACCATTTTGAATCTCTCTCTCTCTCTCTCTCTCTCTCTCTCTCTCTCAGGGGTGATGTCCCACTCTTCCCAGACTCAGGCCTTCTCTTGTTCTAAGTGTCCATCCACCTTCACGTCTCAGGTCCTCCTCCATAAACACATCAAGAGGAGCCACAATGACCTCTTGCAACGAAGAGAAAAAACGTTCCATTGTAAACTCTGTAACAAGAGTTTCAATTACTCGGGTAACCTCAAGAGACACCAGCGTATCCACACTGGAGGAAAAAGGTTCCACTGTAAACATTGTAAAATGAGTTTCAATGAGTCAGGTCACCTGAAGTCTCACCAGCTTACTCACACTGAAGAAAAACGTTTTCATTGTAAAACTTGTGACAAGAGTTTCAGTTACTCCAGTAACCTGAGCAAACACCAGCGTAGCCACACTGGAGAAAAACCTTTCCACTGTAAACACTGTGACAAAAGTTTCTCTCATTCATGTTACCTGAAGACACACCAGCGTGTCCACACCAGAGAAAAACCTTTCCACTGTAAACACTGTGACAAAAGTTTCTCTCATTTATGTCACCTGAAGACACACCTGAATGTCCACACCGGAGAAAAACCTTTCCACTGTAAATATTGTAGCAAGAGTTTCAATAACTCAGGTACCCTAGATAGACACCAGCGTATCCACACTGCAGAAAAACCTTTCCATTGTAAATATTGTAATAAGAGTTTCAGTACCTCAGGTAGCCTAAAGAGACATCAGCCTATCCATACTGCAAAAAAAACGCTCCACTGTAAACATTGTGACAAGAGTTTTGTTGCGTCAGGTAGCCTTAAGAGACATCAGCTTACCCACACTGAAGGAAAACGTTTTCATTGTAAATATTGTGACAAGAGTTTTAGTAGCTCCAGTAACTTGAGGAAACACCAGCGTATCCACACTGGAGAAAAACCTTTCAACTGTAAACACTGTGACAAAAGTTTCTCTCTTTCATGTGACCTGACGACACACCTGCGTGTCCACACTGGAGAAAGACCTTTCCGCTGTGAATACTGTGACAAAGATTTCTTGTGTTCAAATAATTTGAAGGGACACCTGCGTGTCCACACTGGAGAAAGACCTTTCCACTGTGATTATTGTGGGAAAGGTTTCTCGCATTCAAGTAATCTGAGTAGACACCTGTGTGTCCACACCAGAGAAAAACCTGTCCAGACCAAAAACAAAACTTACGAATGTAAACATTGCGACAAGAGTTACGGCTATGCATGTGACCTAAAGAAACACCAGCATGTCCACACTGGAGAAAAACCTTTCCATTGTAAACATTGTGACAAGAGTTTCAGTCGGTCAGGTGACCTAAAGAAACACCAGCGTAGCCACACTGGAGAAAAACCTTTCCATTGTAAACATTGTGACAAGAGTTTCAGTCAGTCAGGTGACCTGAAGATACACCAGCGTGTCCACACTGGAGAAAAACCTTTCCATTGTAAACATTGTGACAAGAGTTTCAATCGGTCAGGTGACCTAAAGAGACACCAGCGTATCCACACTGGAGAAAAACCTTTCCATTGTAAACATTGTGAAAAAAGTTTCAGTCAGTCATATGACTTGAAGACACACCTGCGTGTCCACACTGGAGAAAACCCTTTCCATTGTAAACATTGTGACAAGAGTTTCACTCGGTCAGGTGACCTAAATAATCACCAGCGTATCCACACTGGAGAAAAACCTTTCCACTGTAAACATTGTGACAAGAGTTACTTTCAGTCAAGTCATCTGAAGACACACCAGCGTATCCACACTGGAGAAAAACCTTTCTACTGTAAACATTGTGACAAGAGTTTCAGTCGGTCAGGTGACCTTAAAAAACACCAGCGTATCCACACTGGAGAAAAACCTTTCCACTGTAAACATTGTGACAAGAGTTTCTTTCAGTCAAGTTATCTGAAGACACACCAGGGTGTCCACACTGGAGAAAAACCTTTCCATTGTAAACATTGTGACAAGAGTTTCAGTCGGTCAGATGACTTAAAGAAACACCAGCGTATCCACACTGGAGAAAAACCTTTCCGCTGTAAACATTGTGACAAGAGTTTCTTTCAGTCAAGTCATCTGAAGACACACGAGCGTATCCACACTGGAGAAAAACCTTTCTGCTGTAAACATTGTGACAAGAGTTTCTTTCAGTCAAGTCATCTGAAGACACACCAGCGTATCCACACTGGAGAAAAACCTTTCCATTGTAAACATTGTGACAAGAGTTTCCGTGAATCACGCCAACTGAAGACACACCAGTGTGTCCACGCTGGAGAAAACTCTTGTCAACTGTTAACAGTGTGAGAAGAGTTTCAGTCAGGTAAGTGCTCTGAAAAGATATCAGTGCATTCACACCAAGGGAGAGAAAAAAAGCTTTCCACTATAAATCAGCTCACTGGGAGGATCAAATTAAACGGCTGCATGTTGTCAGGGAGTTGGATAGACAAGCAAAACTATCATGGAGATTTATAATGCTCCTGTCAGTAGAAGTTTCCATTAGGACTCATCTTGTGGAGTCATTCTCCATCTCTTTTGTTTTTCCTTTTTTAAAACATTACTACAATCTACAAAAGTTTAGTGTTCACGGTAACTTTTTTCTTTCTTCTTTTACTTAAAGTTATTCTAAATGATCGTGGTGTTATTTATTTATAATATAAATGATCATGTAAACCATATTGATCTTATAATCTAGGACTGTTTTTCCAGAATTTTAGTTTTTATATCATGATTTGATGTCATTCTGTATGCATGTGCAATGAATGGGGCACCATTTCAATTACCTTTCTACATGTATGTTTTATGAATTATGACAGTAATTGTTACAATTAATGAAATAGCTATGATCATTATTAAAATGCATTACATTATTAAATTGTGCTGTGAATCTGAATCAGAATCAGCTTTATTGTCACATAACAGGTTTACACTACAGAAATAAAAAAAATGGGTGAAATTCGTTTTTGTGCAAGTTCTGTCGTTTTTATTTCCATAGAAAAAATGAAAGGAAGAAGAAGGGGGCCGGCAGGGGGAGAGAGATCAATCAAAGACAATCAAATGATCTACATATTTACACATAGTACCTGGGGTAAGATATAAAGGTGTGTGAGCATAGCAGCAGATGTATACTGTACATGATATACTATGGAGTGGACGTTTAGGTCTGTCATGTATGTCAATCAATCAATCAATCAAACCATTTCAATTATTTTATTTATATGCCGGTAAACTGAGGGATGTATTTTTTATGATTTATGACTAATAATTACACCTAACGTAATGACTATGATCACTATTAAGTCATATTACATGATTCAAAGTGTGATGTGATAGCAAATTAAAGCTTTTGCAAAGCCCTATAGCATGCACACACACACACACACACACACACACACACACACACACACACACACACAGACACACACACACACACACACACACACACACACACACACACACACACACACACACGTGCAATATGTTTATTACTACGGTATAAGCCTAATGGATTATTATCAGGAAAGTGAAATATAAGCTATGATCTCTTAACATTACTATTTGGGATGTGGGGAAGAATTTAGTCTGCAGGCACAATTCAGAATCAACTTTAGTGTCACAGCACATGATTACAGATGGAAAAGAGTGTGTGAGATTATTTTTGTACAAGCTCTGAACATCTAAAGTTACAGGAAGAGTTAAAATAGAGAAGAAATATAGAAGAAAGAAACAAGTAAAAAAAAAAAAGACTAAACGGGAAGGAACAACTGTATACGTCTCTAGAAGTATACTGTTGACCAGTGACTACAGGAAACAACACTGATGATCTGTCCAAGTTTGCGCATCATCAGTAGATGTTTTGTTAACTGAAATACTCTGGAGAGAGAGAGAAGATGGCGCCGTGGAGAAGTGGAGGGCTGGCCGTCGCGCTACCTTTGCAATTGTTTGCAGTCTTAGTAGTCACCTTAGGTACACATAGTGTAAGATGTACACACACATATGACAGGCAAACACGACTGAACATCAGAACGACGATCGGTTACCGTTCTCCGGAGTTGTCGGCGGTTCCGCCGTCGGAGATTGTTGCCGACGCGTCTTCCACTGTCCTGCAGCTGATGTCAACACCAGCGAGGCGCCAATCACGCCAATCATGGTGCAGGAATGTGATGCCTCTGAAAAAGTATTTAACACTACTACTACGACCAATATATCTGCCTAGGGAATTCAGTGTAATTATATAACATTACTGTCAGTTGTCTACATCCACCCCCGTGCAAATGAAGAGGCTGCACTAAAGGAACTGTATGGGACAATTAATGATTTGGAGTCTGCTTATCCTGATGGCTGCTTTATTCTGGTGGGATATTTTAACTCCTCCAACCTGAAGAAAGTCCTCCCAAAATACTACCAACATGTCACGTGTAATACACGAGGGGAGAGGGTTCTCGATCAATGCTGGACGCCTTTTCGGGAGAGTTATAGAGCCCTACCACGTCCACCTTTTGGTAGGTCGGACCACAACTCGGTCCTACTACTCCCCGCCTACAGGCAAAAGCTCAAACGGGAACCAGCCAGCGCAAGAGAGGTCCGAATCTGGTCTGAGCAGGCTGATTCTGTGCTGCAGGACTGTTTCCAACACACAGACTGGGAGATGTTTCGACACGCCTCTGAGAATAACATCAATGAGTACTCAGACTCAGTCGATGGAGTCGTTGAATCAGTAAGTGCATAGTTCAATAAGAGAGAGATCGAGTTGTTGTAAAAGGGAATTTATTGAATAGGCACTTTGACGTAAGCATTTTGGCGGTTAGACTCCGTTAACATTTATCATACATATGCAACATACATAGTATGGAATATGCTTAATAGGGACAACCCCCCTGTACATAGGTATGAGAAATGAATGATGGGGAGAATCCCAGGAGTCTAGACGCTGGTGGTGGCAGTGCGGAGACCCTCCTTCCTTCTTAACTCTAGGCGCTTGAGACGTGGTGGAGTTTGGGGTTGGAGGTGGGTTGCTTGCTGCATGCTGGGAAGAGAATGACCAGTGAGAGAGGCAGTGATATTTAAAGGCGGAGTCCAACCGCCTGATTGGCTGGCTGCCGATTGGCAGATTGACTGCAGGTTGGCAGATTGGCTGCAGATTGCCGGACTGGCTGCAGATTGCCAATCTGCCAGGCTGCAGGACATAACAACTCAGTGATCTTCTTTACTGAACTTGTGCTGTGAGCTACATTTCAATAAGAGAGAGATCGAGTTGTTGTAAAAGGGAATTTATTGAATAGGCACTTTGACGTAAGCATTTTGGCGGTTAGACTCCGTTAACATTTATCATACATATGCAACATACATAGTATGGAATATGCTTAATAGGGACAACGGTATCAAGAAGACTCACCTCAAAACCAACTCACCTCAGAGGTAGGAATACTCACCCCGGAAGACTCACCTCAGAGGTAGGAATACTCACCCCCAAGATTTTCGGGGGGTAGGAACACTCACCCCATGACCTGAGAAAACTCACCTCGGAAGACTCACCTCAGAGGTAGGAATACTCACCCCAATGTTTAAAAAAAGGTAGATCTACCGGCTTGTGAGCTTTCCATTTTCACAGAATGCTTTCATAATGTGAGCTTTCCATTTTCAAAGAATGCTTTCATAATGATGTTTAATCCATATCTGGATTAATCCATATCTGGATTAAATTCTTTCTTTGAAGGTATAGAATTAATAAAGTGCTTTAAATAGTGCTTTAAATACAAGGTAGATTTCATCAGAAAAGGTAAAAAGGTAGATCTACCGGCTTGTGAGCTTTCCATTTTCACAGAATGCTTTCATAATGTGAGCTTTCCATTTTCACAGAATGAATGAAAGGTAGATTTCATCAGAAAAGTGAACAAGGAATGCAAATAGCAAATAGCATGGTCATTTGCTATGTGTCTCCAGCTCCACACCTTGCCCCATCCACCTATTAGATATCAAACAATGAATCATTAAGTGGAATGGGATATTAGTGTTAAGTGGTCAACCCCCCTCCTCCCCTTCACTCCTGTGCCCCCATCAAACAAACAAACAAACAAACAAACAAAGGTAGGAACCCAGAGAAATGAACATTCCAATGTCAATGTATGTTGTTAAATTACATTTAGCTAATTAAAGTGCTTTAAATACAAGGTAGATTTCATCAGAAAAGTGAACATTCCAATGTGTATAATGCAAACAAATACTTACTTAACAAAGAAAAATGAAGAAAAACTCCAGTGAAGGTAAAACACAGGTATAATGTTTTGTTTTCTGTGTGAACACATTTGTGAGAAAAGCTTTTGGTAAGCATTATTGAACTTTAGTTACTTTAGTTACTATTAGATATACATTTCACTATTGTAAGCATTATTGAACTTTAGTTACTATTAGATATACATTTCACTATAGTAAGCATTATTGAACTTTAGTTACTATTAGATATACATTTCACTATTGTAAAACATGCATTAAACACTTTTCCCTATTTTTACCTAGGATATTTAGTTACCTACTACTTTGCTGGTATAAATGATAACAGCATAGAACATTGCATTGCACACATGCATTGTTTGAGAACTTTAGTTTTTAGAAATATTACTTTTGGTACATTTTGATGCCTTACTCTTTGTGTGTGTGTGTGTGTGTGTGTGTGTGTGTGTGTGTGTGTGTGTGTGTGTGTGTGTGTGTGTGTGTGTGTGTGTGTGTGTGTTTTTTAAACACAAATATATCATTGAACAACATAATTTGGTAATTCTATACCTTCAAAGACAGAATTTAATCCAGTATGGATTAAACGTGTCTCATTATGAAAGCATTCTGTGAAAAAGGAAAGCTCACAAGCCGGTAGATGTGCCTTTTTTAAACATACAGACTTGGTGTAGAGGGGAAAGGTTAAACCCACCCACAAAACAAAAACTCACTGTACATTACACCATTGAGTTTTTCTGGGTGAGTTTTCCTACCCCCGGGGTGAGTGTTCCGAGGTGAGTTTTCTCAGGTCCTGAGGTGAGTTTACCCACCCCCCGGGGTGACTGTTCCTACCCCCGAGGTGAGTATTCCTTTTTCAGTTGAGGTGAGTTTGTCTTGAGGTGAGTCTTCTTGTATTCGGGACAACCCCCCAAAACGTCTTACCGTGGCAGGTGAGACCTGAAATGAAACAGAATAACCTGTTGATTCCTGAACTTCGGGAGACCTGAACTTCGGGAATCCTGAGCGAATGTCCACTGCTGAGCAGTGCCGCACCGCTACTAGGATCGAGGACGGATCGGGATGACCAGCTACAGGATATGAAGAACTGCCTATGTTCTCGAGCCGTGATTGAGTGTTAAGCAGAGAGTGACGACAAATATTGAGACGGCAATGAAAGGCTAGAGGCCTTCAAGGCGTCTTAATGACGTGAGAAACCACCACCACCAGCTATATGAAGCTGAAACTGTTCTTAAGCATGTCAAAGTGTTTAAGCTGATAACAGAATCAGGATAGATAAACAAGGCAATGGCATAGGGACGGAAGACCACCAATCCATGAGGAGGAGAGGTGAAATTCTTTACAACGCTGAAGTATTCCTGAAAAGGGATGGCCAGAATTAACTGGAGATATGGGATGATCCGCTATGTAGTTTAACGTTAAGTTGGAGTAATTCCTGACGCCTACTGGCAGATACCCGTCGGGGGTGGGTTGCTTGTTCGCCGACTGAAAGGAGAATGAGAGGTTAGAAGCAGAGATATTTTGAACGTGTAGCTTACTGACAACGTAGAGTAATTCCTGAGATGCTGCGGACTGAGAAATGACAGGTTAGATGCAGTGAATTTGAGGATTTGAGTATTGGATCCTTCGCTACTTTTCTAATCTCCTATATGCAGTTTTCTAAAGTCCATGTCACGCAGTGGAAGGTACGAGCATTGCGCGAAGCTTCGCCCAGGCTCCTGTCACGGGATTAGCGAGTCCTTAGCGCCACTGCAACAGCCTTTACCTGTTGACATGACCTTTATCCGACAATACATGAATATAAATATTTTTAACACATCCTTCTAAATTCTGCAAAGCTAAGTAGAGCGAGGCAAGGCCGAGTTTGGACCTGCCAGGGAAATTTAGCCAGCATTGAGGCTAAAGCTACTAAAATAGCATGGATGTCCGCGTACGGACGCAGAAATCTAGCCAGTATTGAGGCTAAGCTCCTAAGAGCAGAAACGACCAAGCATTGATGGTCAGGAGAAGTATAGCCAGCATTGAGGCTAAAGCTCTTAGAGAGCAGGGAGGCGACCACGCAGTGATGGACAGCAGTAGCCGGCAGAGGAGGCTAGATGCGGGAGCCGGGGCATGCTCGTATAGGACCTGCCCAGTTCTCCTCAGTGGCTGGGGCAACTGGTCTGAAGTTGCACGCGGCCACGGACCACCGCCATGAGCATGGAACTGCGAAGCCTGTTTTGCACATGGAGCTACAGTACATTTCAATAAAAGAGAGATCACGCCACTTTGGAACAAGGGAACAATTATTATAGAAGTGTACAAGATTCGGCGATTAGACTCAGTTTGCATTTAATCGAGCAGGATTAGGAGAGAGCCCCAAAATAAAAGAGAGTCAGGTTGAGAGAAGCACCGTGACGATTTGATAGATGACAGGAAAGAGAAAGCATTAAACGGCAACCGAAATGTGCGAGCAATGGAATGGCGACTAGCGGGAAAAACAAAAGGGGAGAGAGTGGATAGCATAGGATGGCCTCTGGCCACGAAAGTAGCCAGTTTCTGGCTAGGAGATGCGAGGCCGGGCAGGCGGTTGGCCGGGTAGGCGAGTGGCCGTGAGGCGCTCGTAGACTGACCCTTCTCGGTCATGTGAAATTCCGCCAGCATTGAGGGGGAAGCTACTAGAAATAGCATAGGATGATCATGTCCGGAATATCCACGGACGCAGAAATTAAGCCAGCATTGAGGCTAAAGCTACTAGGGAGCACAGCGAGACCGTGCAGTCGCAGCATGAGCGGACCCATTACTAACCTCATGGTAGCAACAGTTGATGTAGAATAGTTGAAATGTTTAGGACATAATAGCAGCAGCTTTAGTAAAAGTAGCATTAACTGAAGCTGTAGATGCAGTCAGCAGCAAAAGCGATTCATGACTAACCTCATGTTTGCAGCAGTAGTTCAAATAGCAGTGCAAATAGCATTAGCTGACTTTAGCAGTAATAGCAAAGCAATTGAAGCATAAACACAGCTTTTTTTTTCATTTTTTTTTTCATAATACAATGAGATGGTTCACTCTTCTCCATCCTTCCTAAAGCTGCCTGGTGTCAATGCAGACGCAGCATAAGCTCACTCAATACTAGCCTCATGGTGGCAGTTGAAGTAGTATACTTGTAATGTTTACAGTCATGATAGCAGCAGACTGAATGAAAGTAGCATTAGCTGAAGCTGTAGTAGCAATGCATTGGCATTAGCTGAACCTGTAGTAGCAATGCAGTCAGCAGTGTTAGCCAACTCATGACTGACCTCATGCCAGTAGCAGTTTGACGTAGCATAGCTATAATGATTATTGTCATATAGCAGCAGTAGCTGAAGCTGTAGTAGTAAGGCAGTTTAGCAGAATTTGCTGACTCATGACTGCAGCAGTTGACATTGTAGTTGACATGATTAGCAGTAGCCTGGGTAAAGGTACCATTAGCTGTGATGATTAGCAGTTATGTTAGCAGCAGTTTGAATAGAGTTAGCATTAGCAGTGATCATTGCAGACATGAGTTAGCATTAGCTGTAGCATCGGTATCAAGAGCAGACACATTAGCTGAATAATTATAGCATTTGTGAAAACCTCACGACTGTTGAAGCAGGGCTGGAATGAAGCCATTGCACCTGGAAGGAGTGAGACCAGCTTGTTGGATGGGGCTGTAGAACCAGCTGATGATTGTTGAGAGCAGCCCTAGTCATGGAAGGAGTGAGGCAAAAACTTAATCGCAAAACATCAGAACTGAACTTAACTAAGCCGGCCAAAAATGAGAAAAAGCTGATGAGCTGCCGTTTGCAGCTCTGAGTGAGTAAGCAGCGGAGCGCAGAGAGTGCACACTTTGTTTGCAAAGCTCTGAGTGTGAAAGGCACAGAGAGAGCACACTTTGCTTGCTGCATGCTGGGAAGAGAATGACCAGTGAGAGAGGCAGTGATATTTAAAGGCGGAGTCCAACCGCCTGATTGGCTGGCTGCCGATTGGCAGATTGACTGCAGGTTGGCAGATTGGCTGCAGATTGCCGGACTGGCTGCAGATTGCCAATCTGCCAGGCTGCAGGACATAACAACTCAGTGATCTTCTTTACTGAACTTGCGCTGTGAGCTACATATGACGCTGTGCCACAGAAGACAGTAAGGACCTATCCAAACCAGAAGCCTTGGATCAACAGCGACGTCCGTGCTGCGTTGCATGCACGGGTAGTGCCTTTAGATCCGGAGATCTGGGTTCCACCCGCGCTGACCTCCAGAAAGCCATCAGGAAAGCTAAACGGGAGTATAGTGTGAAGCTGGAAGACCAGTTAAAGAATGGGGATGCGAGGAGCATGTGGCAAGGGCTCCGGGAAATAACGGACTTCAGAGGGCAACCCAGAAGCACGGAGCCCCCCTCTGCCTCCCTCCCAAATGATCTGAACTCTGCATGGTTCGAGACAGACGGCACCAACACCGGTCCACCGGAGCCTGCACCACCACAGGAGGTCAGCCCACTATCCATCTCGGAGTCTGATGTGCGTAAGGCCTTCATGCGGTTGAACACCCGTAAAGCGGCAGGCCCCGACGGCATACCAGGTCGGGTGCTCAAAGTCTGTGCACACCAGTTGGCTGGTGTGTTTACAGACATCTTCAACCTCTCCCTCTCTCAAGTTGAGGTTCCTGAAGGCTTCAAAAGGTCCACCATACTCCCAGTCCCCAAGCGTGCTAAAACATCATGTCACAATAACTGGAGACCTGTTGCACTGACACCAATCGTCAGCAAGTGCTTTGAGAGGCTGGTAAGAGATTACATCTGCTCGGTACTGCCTGCTACGGTGCATCCATGGCAGTTTGCATACCGGAAAAATAGATCAACTGATGATGCAGTGGCCATGGCTCTCCACACTGCCCTCAATCACTTGGATGCGAGAGGGAGTAACAACAGGTACGTGCGGATGCTGTTCGTGGACTTCAGCTCAGCCTTCAATACAATTGTCCTTGCAAGACTAGACATGAAGCTCAGAGACCTAGGCCTGCACCCGACCATGTGCAGGTGGGTACTGAACTTTCTGTCGAACCGTGGTCAGGTGGGGCGGATGGGCAACATAACATCAGACCCAATGACCCTCAACACCGGTGCACCCCAGGGCTGTGTGCTCAGCCCCCTCCTTTACTCCTTGTACACCCATGACTGTATTTCCACGCACGGCTCCAATACCATCATTAAGTACGCCGACGACACTGCAGTCATGGGGCTGATCACCGACGCCAGCGAGACGGCCTATAGAGACGGCCTATAGAAACGAGGTCAATACACTGGCGCTATGGTGTCGGGAGAACAACCTAGCTCTCAACGCGGGAAAGACCAAGGAGCTAATTGTTGACTTCAGGAGGCCAAGGAGGGAACACACGCCAATCCACATCGATGTAGTTGCAGTGGAGAGAGTCAGTGGGTTTAAATTCCTGGGAATACACATAGACGACGACCTTAAGTGGAACACTCACACCACTCATGTGGTGAAAAAGGCACAACAACGCCTGTACTGCTTACGGCGCCTGAAGAAGTTCAGGGTTAGCCCCCGTATCCTGAGGTCTTTTTACAACTGCACCATCGAGAGCATCCTGACGGGTGGATTCACCGTATGGTACGGGAGCTGCACTGTCCTTCAACAGAAGGCACTACAGAGAGTAGTGCGGTCAGCCCAGCGTATAGTCGGAGGTGAGCTTCCCTCCCTCCAGGGAATATACGAGAGGCGATGCGTGGCCAAGGCTGAACGGATTGTAGGGGACGTCCACCATCCCAGCCACAGCTGTTCAGGCCGGCACTGTGGCCATGGCCAGGCAAGCAGTATCTCAGCCTTGCCAGCCACACACAAAGACTATGGAGTACTTTCTTCTTGGCCACCATAAGACTTCTGAACACACACTGAACACTACATGGCCCGGACTATATGGCCATATGTCTGTGGCTAATGTATTAGATCTATGACAATGCAGTTTGCACATGAGCTTTTTGCACTTAGTTTAGTAGTTTAGATCTTTACATGTTTTTATTAAGCAGCATAGTTTCTAACATAACACTTGACATTGAGTCTGATGGGGAATTACTGAGACTGTTGCTGCTGTGTTGGTTTTTAGCGCACAATGAATTTCACGTGCCTTTTCTTGTAAATGGTATTGTTGACAATAAAGTTGAACCTTGAACCTTGACGGCCGGAGAGACGGAAACCCGGGATGGAGAGGGTTGGCAGCCCTAACCTTCTTCTGAGGGGAAGAACCCAAAGCAAGCTACATACTGAGGTAAAACCTGCAACATTCAAGAGGGTTTAAAAATCCATCAAGGCAGAATGAGATGTTTGAAAGCGGCAACGACGACACAACGCACGGAAGTCACTTCTGGTCAGACGCAGTCACGCAGGAGGAGCCAGGCCTGGAGGCAACCCACAGTGCCCAGAGCCTCCTACTGTCGCCAACACCTGCTGCCAACAGCTCACCTGCTACCCTAAGCCCCCAAGAGACAGTGTCCAAGTTTGTGCATCAGTAGATGTGTTGTGAACCTATATAACATTTGTTAATATAACAGAGCCATACCTGCAGACAGGACTGATGAAATAGGATTGTGGGTGTGTTTTTATACCTTTGTGTGGCCCTAGATCTTTGCACACAATAATATGAAACCTCATGATTAGTTACACCATTTTAGGTCAGCCTGACACAGTCCAATTCATCCATTACAATCAACCTATCTTCCCAGAACATTATGGTACAATAACCATAATGGGAAACTCATAACTATTTGGAACATACATTGCTTTGAAATAACTTCTGATAATCTTACTGTGTCACAGTCTGAATATACCATACAGTCTGAATTTATCATAGACATATTGATATAGTTACATAGTTTGAAAATGATATGGGTAATATGTTTAATACAAGGTATATGTTGCATCCTGTAACATGGTATATGTTAGTTTATGTTGTATCTTGCATTTCTATGAGACGTGATCAGACCTGTGCAGCATCAATGTGCACTGATGAAAGCTGTGATGGATGTAGGGCTGCAACTATCCATGACTTTCTAAGCAATTCATCTATAGATTACTTTTGTGATTAATCAAATAATCGAGAAGCTGCTTTTTTCTTAATATGTTTTTACTTCTCAACAAATTGATTGACAACATCAGCCCTATGTTATACTATGTTGCACAACAGTGTCTGTAAGACATGTGAAAATAGCTGATCTACAAGCACAAAACGCATCGCACTGTGACGTGTTGTGAACTTGTAGATCTCCTATTTTCAATATGTTTGGATTTTAAATTTGTGGGAAAATGTTGCCTATAATGAAATATCCAAAATAGGGATTGATTATTAATCGGTTAATTTATCAAATTAATGATTAACAATTATTTTTCAATAATCATTTAATTTGATCAGTTGGATGAAGTGCTTTACTCCTAGATGGATGTTCTCTTGTCTACAGGTCAGGAAGGTCACATAGTACTGTTAGTGTATATAAACAATGGACAGTACCCGAGACAAAAGCGATTCATGACTAACCTCATGTTTGCAGCAGTAGTTCAAATAGCAGTGCAAATAGCATTAGCTGACTTTAGCAGTAATAGCAAAGCAATTGAAGCATAAACACAGCTTTTTTTTTCATTTTTTTTTTCATAATACAATGAGATGGTTCACTCTTCTCCATCCTTCCTAAAGCTGCCTGGTGTCAATGCAGACGCAGCATAAGCTCACTCAATACTAGCCTCATGGTGGCAGTTGAAGTAGTATACTTGTAATGTTTACAGTCATGATAGCAGCAGACTGAATGAAAGTAGCATTAGCTGAACCTGTAGTAGCAATGCAGTCAGCAGTGTTAGCCAACTCATGACTGACCTCATGCCAGTAGCAGTTTGACGTAGCATAGCTATAATGATTATTGTCATATAGCAGCAGTAGCTGAAGCTGTAGTAGTAAGGCAGTTTAGCAGAATTTGCTGACTCATGACTGCAGCAGTTGACATTGTAGTTGACATGATTAGCAGTAGCCTGGGTAAAGGTACCATTAGCTGTGATGATTAGCAGTTATGTTAGCAGCAGTTTGAATAGAGTTAGCATTAGCAGTGATCATTGCAGACATGAGTTAGCATTAGCTGTAGCATCGGTATCAAGAGCAGACACATTAGCTGAATAATTATAGCATTTGTGAAAACCTCACGACTGTTGAAGCAGGGCTGGAATGAAGCCATTGCACCTGGAAGGAGTGAGACCAGCTTGTTGGATGGGGCTGTAGAACCAGCTGATGATTGTTGAGAGCAGCCCTAGTCATGGAAGGAGTGAGGCAAAAACTTAATCGCAAAACATCAGAACTGAACTTAACTAAGCCGGCCAAAAATGAGAAAAAGCTGATGAGCTGCCGTTTGCAGCTCTGAGTGAGTAAGCAGCGGAGCGCAGAGAGTGCACACTTTGTTTGCAAAGCTCTGAGTGTGAAAGGCACAGAGAGAGCACACTTTGCTTGCTGCATGCTGGGAAGAGAATGACCAGTGAGAGAGGCAGTGATATTTAAAGGCGGAGTCCAACCGCCTGATTGGCTGGCTGCCGATTGGCAGATTGACTGCAGGTTGGCAGATTGGCTGCAGATTGCCGGACTGGCTGCAGATTGCCAATCTGCCAGGCTGCAGGACATAACAACTCAGTGATCTTCTTTACTGAACTTGCGCTGTGAGCTACATATGACGCTGTGCCACAGAAGACAGTAAGGACCTATCCAAACCAGAAGCCTTGGATCAACAGCGACGTCCGTGCTGCGTTGCATGCACGGGTAGTGCCTTTAGATCCGGAGATCTGGGTTCCACCCGCGCTGACCTCCAGAAAGCCATCAGGAAAGCTAAACGGGAGTATAGTGTGAAGCTGGAAGACCAGTTAAAGAATGGGGATGCGAGGAGCATGTGGCAAGGGCTCCGGGAAATAACGGACTTCAGAGGGCAACCCAGAAGCACGGAGCCCCCCTCTGCCTCCCTCCCAAATGATCTGAACTCTGCATGGTTCGAGACAGACGGCACCAACACCGGTCCACCGGAGCCTGCACCACCACAGGAGGTCAGCCCACTATCCATCTCGGAGTCTGATGTGCGTAAGGCCTTCATGCGGTTGAACACCCGTAAAGCGGCAGGCCCCGACGGCATACCAGGTCGGGTGCTCAAAGTCTGTGCACACCAGTTGGCTGGTGTGTTTACAGACATCTTCAACCTCTCCCTCTCTCAAGTTGAGGTTCCTGAAGGCTTCAAAAGGTCCACCATACTCCCAGTCCCCAAGCGTGCTAAAACATCATGTCACAATAACTGGAGACCTGTTGCACTGACACCAATCGTCAGCAAGTGCTTTGAGAGGCTGGTAAGAGATTACATCTGCTCGGTACTGCCTGCTACGGTGCATCCATGGCAGTTTGCATACCGGAAAAATAGATCAACTGATGATGCAGTGGCCATGGCTCTCCACACTGCCCTCAATCACTTGGATGCGAGAGGGAGTAACAACAGGTACGTGCGGATGCTGTTCGTGGACTTCAGCTCAGCCTTCAATACAATTGTCCTTGCAAGACTAGACATGAAGCTCAGAGACCTAGGCCTGCACCCGACCATGTGCAGGTGGGTACTGAACTTTCTGTCGAACCGTGGTCAGGTGGGGCGGATGGGCAACATAACATCAGACCCAATGACCCTCAACACCGGTGCACCCCAGGGCTGTGTGCTCAGCCCCCTCCTTTACTCCTTGTACACCCATGACTGTATTTCCACGCACGGCTCCAATACCATCATTAAGTACGCCGACGACACTGCAGTCATGGGGCTGATCACCGACGCCAGCGAGACGGCCTATAGAGACGGCCTATAGAAACGAGGTCAATACACTGGCGCTATGGTGTCGGGAGAACAACCTAGCTCTCAACGCGGGAAAGACCAAGGAGCTAATTGTTGACTTCAGGAGGCCAAGGAGGGAACACACGCCAATCCACATCGATGTAGTTGCAGTGGAGAGAGTCAGTGGGTTTAAATTCCTGGGAATACACATAGACGACGACCTTAAGTGGAACACTCACACCACTCATGTGGTGAAAAAGGCACAACAACGCCTGTACTGCTTACGGCGCCTGAAGAAGTTCAGGGTTAGCCCCCGTATCCTGAGGTCTTTTTACAACTGCACCATCGAGAGCATCCTGACGGGTGGATTCACCGTATGGTACGGGAGCTGCACTGTCCTTCAACAGAAGGCACTACAGAGAGTAGTGCGGTCAGCCCAGCGTATAGTCGGAGGTGAGCTTCCCTCCCTCCAGGGAATATACGAGAGGCGATGCGTGGCCAAGGCTGAACGGATTGTAGGGGACGTCCACCATCCCAGCCACAGCTGTTCAGGCCGGCACTGTGGCCATGGCCAGGCAAGCAGTATCTCAGCCTTGCCAGCCACACACAAAGACTATGGAGTACTTTCTTCTTGGCCACCATAAGACTTCTGAACACACACTGAACACTACATGGCCCGGACTATATGGCCATATGTCTGTGGCTAATGTATTAGATCTATGACAATGCAGTTTGCACATGAGCTTTTTGCACTTAGTTTAGTAGTTTAGATCTTTACATGTTTTTATTAAGCAGCATAGTTTCTAACATAACACTTGACATTGAGTCTGATGGGGAATTACTGAGACTGTTGCTGCTGTGTTGGTTTTTAGCGCACAATGAATTTCACGTGCCTTTTCTTGTAAATGGTATTGTTGACAATAAAGTTGAACCTTGAACCTTGACGGCCGGAGAGACGGAAACCCGGGATGGAGAGGGTTGGCAGCCCTAACCTTCTTCTGAGGGGAAGAACCCAAAGCAAGCTACATACTGAGGTAAAACCTGCAACATTCAAGAGGGTTTAAAAATCCATCAAGGCAGAATGAGATGTTTGAAAGCGGCAACGACGACACAACGCACGGAAGTCACTTCTGGTCAGACGCAGTCACGCAGGAGGAGCCAGGCCTGGAGGCAACCCACAGTGCCCAGAGCCTCCTACTGTCGCCAACACCTGCTGCCAACAGCTCACCTGCTACCCTAAGCCCCCAAGAGACAGTGTCCAAGTTTGTGCATCAGTAGATGTGTTGTGAACCTATATAACATTTGTTAATATAACAGAGCCATACCTGCAGACAGGACTGATGAAATAGGATTGTGGGTGTGTTTTTATACCTTTGTGTGGCCCTAGATCTTTGCACACAATAATATGAAACCTCATGATTAGTTACACCATTTTAGGTCAGCCTGACACAGTCCAATTCATCCATTACAATCAACCTATCTTCCCAGAACATTATGGTACAATAACCATAATGGGAAACTCATAACTATTTGGAACATACATTGCTTTGAAATAACTTCTGATAATCTTACTGTGTCACAGTCTGAATATACCATACAGTCTGAATTTATCATAGACATATTGATATAGTTACATAGTTTGAAAATGATATGGGTAATATGTTTAATACAAGGTATATGTTGCATCCTGTAACATGGTATATGTTAGTTTATGTTGTATCTTGCATTTCTATGAGACGTGATCAGACCTGTGCAGCATCAATGTGCACTGATGAAAGCTGTGATGGATGTAGGGCTGCAACTATCCATGACTTTCTAAGCAATTCATCTATAGATTACTTTTGTGATTAATCAAATAATCGAGAAGCTGCTTTTTTCTTAATATGTTTTTACTTCTCAACAAATTGATTGACAACATCAGCCCTATGTTATACTATGTTGCACAACAGTGTCTGTAAGACATGTGAAAATAGCTGATCTACAAGCACAAAACGCATCGCACTGTGACGTATTGTGAACTTGTAGATCTCCTATTTTCAATATGTTTGGATTTTAAATTTGTGGGAAAATGTTGCCTATAATGAAATATCCAAAATAGGGATTGATTATTAATTGGTTAATTTATCAAATTAATGATTAACAATTATTTTTCAATAATCATTTAATTTGATCAGTTGGATGAAGTGCTTTACTCCTAGATGGATGTTCTCTTGTCTACAGGTCAGGAAGGTCACATAGTACTGTTAGTGTATATAAACAATGGACAGTACCCGAGACCAACAGTAGGGGGCATCAATACACCAACTGGCCTCTAGACAAAGTGGTCGTCAGAAGAAGAACATACCCACAATGCAGTAGTGAAAACAACATGGTGTGTTGACTGACTGTTGTTGACACTTTAAAATACCATAGATTTATATAAAAGTAAAATATAAAGAAAAGTAAACGTGTCGTTTCTAAACAGTGTCGTCGTTAAGCAGCAGGAGGACGTTTGTTAGCAGCTCAACCACTGAAACACAGCAGGTAAAGATCAACTCATTATGTTGGCTTTACTTTGTATTTATTGACTCAATATGGAATATAAATGTAATTGCTGTTACTTGCCAGATTATAATTCATAAACACAACAAGTACTCAAAGCAGCTATACATACATGTTTTGCTACATGTTGTTGATTGAATAGATTATAATTCATGTGATTTAACTATTATCAATGTAATGGTTAATCTCCATATAAACAATGAGCAAACGTTGCTTGTACATGAGTAGCCTTGGATCAAGACGGTCATCGGTCATAATGAACGTCTTGGAGTTATTTCTAAATAGTCTTTGCACTTTCACACTTTGGGTCCGTACATCTACTTAAACGTTCAGGTTTCAAATATAAAGTGTTTACCTCATGGCCACGGATGTTACAATTATGTTCGGGCCCTCAGAAGTACCTTTATCTTCCGTATTGTTCAATTTTAATCATTTTAATCCGATCTGTGTCAGATCTCCGTTGCTTTCAACTGCGTGACCCTATCGGTTGAGAGGTGTATTGCACTTTGATACATTATAACTCTTTGAGGAAAATGGCCACCGAGCAGGATTAAAATGTTTTTTATTGAACAATACGGAAGATACGGGTACTTCTGAGGGCCCGTACATAATTGTAACATCCGTGGCCATGGGGTAAGCACTTTATATTTGAAATTTGAACGTTTATGTAGATGTACGGACCCAAAGTGTGAAAGAGCAAAGACTATTTTGAACCTACTCCAAGACAGTCAGATAATGTTAATGTGATTGTCAAGTGAAGTTAAACATTAATTGTATTTTGTCTAAACATTTGTCATGCTGTACAGTGTTGCCAGATTTTGTGAGAGAAATAAGCAACTAGGTCTATGACAATATGTACAAGCTCACAATGCGACAAGTTGTGAGCTTGTAGATTTGCTAAAATAATCTTGAAACTTAAAAAAAAAACACAAATCTGGTAAGGGGGCCCCTGGCACAAAATGTTTAGGGGGGGAGGGGTCATATACATTCATATTGATGTGGGGGGTCCTTGCTTGACATGACAATGTTTGAGAACCACTGGTTTAAACAACATTAGGGAAGCAAGCCCTAATAAGCAACTGGACTTTAGAAACAAGCCCAAAAAACCACAACCCGCAACTACCAATATTTACAAGCGACTTCACAGAAAAACAAGCCCAAAGTCTCTTATAATATTAGCAGACATGGCAACACTGATGTTGTCATGTCTATGACTCATCCAGGTAATGCATGGCATTGAACATAGTTTCCCTGTCTCGTTCATGGGCTGCTTTATTGCTCTTTGTTTTTCCCCCCTCATCAGATTCCTTGAAAAAGGCTCTCCATCATAATCTTTCCATCATCTTCACTAGATCTGTGAGATCTAAACATCTCACAGTCAAACTGAGACTGAGTTTGAGCTTTTAGGGAGGGGCCAAAGTTGCACTGGATTTATGACTAAAAACAAAACAAAACGATCATTGTGCGAAATGGATTGTGATCATTGTTTTATCTTGTTTTCATAATTGTTGGAAGCCAAAATTGTAATTGACAATAGAATGTGAATAATTCAGCAGCCCAACTTTGATCACTGCCTTCATCTAGGTCAAATAAAGGCTGCTTATGTTGTTGCTTGGGGATGTATTTTGGGTCTCATTCCAGTGTTTGAACTGCACTTATTGGCTACTTTCACCTTATTCACTTTACAGTTTACACCATTATTTGCTTCGTTGGAATCACTCTTTTGATTGATTGATTGATTGATGTACTTTATTTAGTAAGACATGAGAACAACAGTACATGGAAGTACAAATTCACAATACAAGGTCTACTAAACTGGAAGACTCATAAAGCACTGAGCTTGTTTTTGATACATTTCCCTTATGTAATCTTAAGTTAAGTGTGATATCTTCTACAATACTGTATATAAACTGTATTAACCATTATCCTTGCACCCAACGTTCATATGTTGTTTGACTTAAATAACTGGACACTACTGTGTCCAGTCATTAATGTCCTTTTTCAATTCCTTCATTTCAGACCAGTGTGTGGAGTCCAGACTGCAGGTGAAGATGAACTCTCCAGACTCAGCCAGGGCTATCTCTATTAAACAGGAACCTGAAGACCATCCACACCTCAGTAAGTTTCATGTGCTCTCTCTTTCTGTCATATTGACTGTTCTGTTGTAGAGCTGTTACAATAATAACACAGATCTTCAATGGGCTTTTCCCTCAGCTTTGAGCTAACCACTTGAACCCTAGCATCCCTATTCTGGGGGTAACGTTCACTGAAATTAACTGATCGACAAGATCTCTAGCTTGTAGATCTATTTTAGGTAAAGATATTTGGTGTAGAGGGCACATAGCAAACTATACCCCATTCAACTAAGTATTAGTTCACTATATATAGAGGGTTTTTGTGATTTAGACATTCCAACAAGTATATCTTCAACTATTTTCAGATGTGCCAAGGCTAAATGTGTCTGGCTGACTACCTGCATACAGACAAACCTTATTGTAGACGGCTTTACTCCCAAATCAAAGCCCACATGTGTGTTGTGTTTTAACATTGTTTCATGACTCAAAATAAATAAGTAACTAAACATAGACATTTTCAGAACTTCAGTTTCCAGAAACACCTGTAATAACCTGTAGTTAGTAACTGTTTTGGCGATCTAAGTAGGTGATAGCTCATTTTCTACATGGAACATGGACAAAGGAAGAATAGATTTACATTTTGGAAATCCAGTGTTCACTATCATGTTATTGTTCTGCTCCTAGACATCCTGCACATGGTTGTGTGTAAAGAGGAGGATTATCCTGAACAGGTGAGGAACCCCAGTCTGCTCCAGGAGGAACCAGAGCCTCTACAGATTAAAGAGGAACAGGAGGAGCTACTTCAAAGACAAGAAGAGCCTGATGGGTCAATGTTAACATTACTAGCAGTGAAAAGTGAAGATGATGATGATGATGATGAAGACATCTCTTCACACTATTTTGAAGTTGAAGTTGAACTTGAATCTGACACTGAAGTCACTGAAGACAGTGATGAGAAACGGTGTGACAAGAATTTCAGTGATTCAGGTCCCCTGAAGACACTCCAGCGTGTCGACACTAAAGACAAACCTTTCCACTGTAAAGATTGTGACAAGAGTTTCTTTCAGTCAAGTCATCTGAAGAAACACCAGCATATCCACACTGGAGAAAGACCATTCCATTGTAAACATTGTGACAAGAGTTTTAGTGAGTCAGGTAACCTGAAGAAACACCAGCGTATCCACACTGGAGAAAAACCTTTCCACTGTAAACAATGCGACAAGAGTTTCTTTCAGTCAAGTCATCTGAAGAAACACCAGCATATCCACACTGGAGAAAAACCTTTCCATTGTGAACATTGTGACAAGAGTTACCATGAGTCATATTTCCTGAATAGACACCAGCGAGTCCACACTGGAGAAAAACCTTTCCACTGTAAACATTGTGACAAGAGTTTCAGTCGGTCAGATGACTTAAAAAAACACGAGCGTATCCACACTGGAGAAAAACCTTTCCGCTGTAAACATTGTGACAAGAGTTTCTTTCAGTCAAGTCATCTGAAGACACACCAGCGTGTCCACACTGGAGAAAAACCTTTCCACTGTAAACATTGTAACAAGAGTTTCAGTCGGTCATTTCACCTGAAGACACACCAGCTTATCCACACTGGAGAAAAACCTTTCTACTGTAAACATTGTGACAAGAGTTTCAGTCGGTCAGGTGACCTAAAGACACACCAGCTTATCCACACTGGAGAAAAACCTTTCCACTGTAAAGATTGTGACAAGAATTTCAGTCGGTCAGATGCGCTGAAGAGGCACCAGCGGCTTATCCACACTGGAGAAAAACCTTTCCACTGTAAACATTGTGATAAGAGTTTCAGTCACTCACAAAACCTCAAGACACACCAGCGTATCCACACTAGAGAAAAACCTTTCCACTGTAAATTCTGTGACAAGAGTTTCTGTCGGTCAGATAACCTTAGGTCACACCTGCGTGTTCACACTGGAAAAAATCTTCCACTGTAAACAGTGTGACAAGAGTTTCAGTCACTCAGGTCACCTGAAGAAGCACCAGCTTGTCCACGCTAAATTCTTGCTCTGGAAAGCACTTTGAGCTGCATTGCATGTCATGAAAGGTGCTATACAAATAAAGTGTATTATTATTATTATTACCCTTATTATTATTATTATTATTATTACTGAAAACATTGTGAACAGAGTTACAGTCAGTCAGGAGACCTGAAGAGACACCAGAGTATCCACACTGGATAAACTCCTGTCACAATGTGACAAAGGAGTTTCAGTCAGTTAAGTTAAGTGCATTCACACCAAGGATGATTTGTTTTTACGGTCCTATAAATCAGCTCACTGATCAAATTAAACAGCTGTATGTTGGCAGGGAGTTGGACAGACAAACAAACATATAGTGATTTATACTGCTCTTGTCAACAGAGGCCTCCATTAGTACTCGTCTTTCTTACTGTAAATCGCTCTGGATTAAGAGTGTCTGCTAAATGCCTGAATTGCCTTTTGGAGACATTTCCGAGCTCTTTCTTTTCTTCTTAGAAAAATTGCTGAAAACCTCCCAAGATGGCACCACCTGTCCATTGAACTCCATTGAATGGTTCCTCAAGCTATATAAAGCTATATAAATTACTATTTTAACCATATCAATTGTAGACGGTAGAACTGTTTTTTCTAGAATCTTAGTTTTAATCATTTGATTTAATGTATTTTGCTGTATTCTATTACATGCCCAATTAATGTGGTATTATTTGAATTATTTTAGGTATTAAATCAGTTAACTGAGGGAAAACTACTTTGCATGCATTTTTGATTAATTTTGCCAGTAATTATTACACTATTGGTGAATCATGACAATAACATATTTGATTGATTCAGTGTCAAAACATATCTAATTATATTACATACTATATTGAATAAATACCCCCTTTTTGCGGTTTTCAAAAAATAATTGACACGGAAACAAATATTTTATGGTCATTATTCACCAGGAGCGTGGAGGGCATGGTTCCAGGCTTAAAATAATTAATATAAATATTTTCGGAAATATCTATGAAAAATGAATGGGCTTTTGATTTGTGGCACCACAAAATGGCCGTCACTAGTACTGCTATGCCCTATAACCAAACTCAGAACTGTCTAGAAACTGTTCTGTTGAAAACAATGTGTCCTGTTTATTATGTAAACCAGCATTTGTGGGGTACCCTAAAGAAACACCTTCAGGAGGCTGCAATTATGCAGTTTATTAATTATGACTAGTAATTGTTACAATTAATGAAATAGCTATGATCATTATTAAGTTGTATTACATTATTAAATTGTGATGTGAATCTGAATCAGAATCAGCTTTATTGTCACATAACAGGTTTACACTACAGAAATAAAAAAGTGGGTGAAATTAGATTTTGTGCAAGTTATGTTGTTTTTATTTCCATAGAAAATATGAAAGGGAAGAAGGGGGGGCAAGGGGCTAGAGAGATCAATCAAAGACAAACAAATGATGTACATATTTACACATAGTACCTGGGGTAAGATATAAAGGTGTGTGAGAATAGCAGCAGATGTATACTGTACATCAGGGGTGGGCAACTTTGTATATGGTGAGGGCCACAAAATTTCCACACTCACTCTGGGGGGCCGCATTGTTTATCGACACACACACACACACACACACACACACACACACACACACACACACACACACACACACACACACACACACACACACACATTTGTGCAAGATGTTTTATTACTATGCTATAAGCCTAATGGATTATTATCAGGAAAGTGAAATATAAGCTATGATCTCTTAACATTACTATTTGGGATGTGTGGAAGAATTTAGTCTCAACTTTAGAATCAACTTTAGTGTCACATCACATCATTACAGATGGAAAAGAGTGTTTTTGTACAAGCTCTCAACATCTACAGTTACAGGAGGAGTTAAAATAGAGAAGAAATATAGAAGAAAGAAACAAGTAAAAAAAAAAAAAGACTAAACGGGAAGGAACAACTGTATGCGTCTCTAGAAGTATACTGTTGACCAGTGACTCCAGGAAACAACACTGATGATGTGTCCAAGTTTGCGCATCAGTAGATGTTTTGTTAACTGAAATACTCTGGAGAGACAGAGGACGGCCGGAGAGACGGAAACCCGGGATGGAGAGGGTTGGCAGCCCTAACCTCTTCTTCTGGGGGGAAGAACCCAAAGCAAGCTACATACTGAGGTAAAACCTGCAACATTCAAGAGGGTTTAAAAACCCATCAAGGCAGAATGAGATGTTTGAAAGCGACAACGATGACACAACGCACAGAAGTCACTTCTGGTCAGACGCAGGAGGAGCCAGGCCCGGAGGCAACCCACAGTGACCAGAGCCTCCTAGTGTCGCCAACACCTGCTGCCAACATCTCACCTGCTACCCTAAGCCCCCAAGAGACAGTGTCCAAGTTTGTGCATCAGTAGATGTGTTGTGAACCTATATAACATTTGTTAATATAACAGAGCCATACCTGCAGACAGGACTGATGAAATAGGATTGTGGGTGTGTTTTTATACCTTTGTGTGGCCCTAGATCTTGGCACATAATAATATGAAACCTCATGATTAGTTACACCATTTTAGGTCAGCCTGGCCCATTGCAATTCATCCATTACAATCAATCAATCTTCCCAGAACATTATGGTACAATAACCATAATGGGAAACTCATAACTATTTGGAACATACATTGCTTTGAAATAACTTGTGATAATCTTACTGTGTCACAGTCTGAATATACCATACAGTCTGAATTTATCATAGACATATTGATATAGTTACATATTGTAGTTTGAAAATGATATGAGTAATAACATGTTTAATACAAGGTATATGTTGCATCCTGTATCATGGTATATATTAGTTTATGTTGTATCCTGCATTTCTATGAGACGTGATCAGACCTGTGCAGCATAAATGTGCACTGATGAAAGCTGTGATGGATGTAGGGCTGCAACTATCCATGACTTTCTAAGCAATTCATCTATAGATTACTTTTCTGATTAATCAAATAATTGTAATAGTTTTTTTCTTTATATGTTTATTTTTTTCAACAAATTGATTGAGGACGTCAGCCCTATGTTATATTATGTTGCACAATAGTGTCGTGTAAGACTTGTGAAAATAGCTGATCTACAAGCTCAAAACATGTGACGTGTCGTGAGCTTGTAGGTCTGCTATTTTCAATATTTTTGGATTTTACATTTGTGGGAAGATTTTGCCTGCAATGAATGACCTATTGATTGTTAATTGGTTAATTTATTAAATCAATGATGAACACTTTTTTTTCTATTATCAATTAATTTGCTTAGTTGGATGAAGTGTTTTACTCCTAGATGGATGTTCTCTTGTCTACAGGTCAGGAAGGTCACATAGTACTGTTACTGTATATAAACAATGGACAGTACCCGAGACCAACAGCAGGGGGCAGCAATACACCAACTGGCGTCTAGACAAAGTGTTCGTCAGAAGAAGAACATACCCACAATGCAGTAGTGAAAACAACATGGTGTGTTGACTGACTGTTGTTGACACTTTAAAATACCATAGATTTATATAAAAGTAAAATACAAAGAAAAGTAAAACGTGTCGTTTCTAAACAGTGTCGTCGTTAAGCAGCAGGAGGACGTTTGTTAGCAGCTCAACCACTGAAACACAGCAGGTAAAGATCAACTCATTATGTTGTTTCATCTATTTATAACAATTAAGATGAACGGATCACGTCTTGTTTCATCTATTTATCTTTATGAACTCATCATTTAAGTTGGAACATAAATCTAATTACTCTTAGCTGTTAGCTTGTTATAAGTGACCATAAACACTAACAACAGCTCCATAGCAGCAGCAAGACTAGCCCCGAAACATGAGTGTCATGGAGCTACTTCTTGATTGTTGTTTGAAATGTTTACATTTACAACCATTACATCTACATAGACGTTCAGATTTCAAATATAAAGTGCTGACCCCAAAGCCATGGATGTTACAAGTTAAAGCGCCATGGGTCTAAGTACTCTTATCTTCCGTATTGTTCAATAAAAACCTTTTTAATCAGATCGCCGGCCATTTTCTCCAAATTTTCTCCATATACTTTCAACTACAAGGCCCTATTGGTTGAGAGGTGTATTGCACTCTGATAAATTATAATTATTCTTTTTTTTTTAATAGAAATGGCCGCGGATATGATTAAAATGCTTTTTATTGAACAATACGGAAGATAAGAGTACTTAAACCCAGGCGCTTTAACTTGTTACGTCCGTGGCCGGGGGGTCAGCACTTTCTATTTGAAATTTGAATGTTAATGTAGATGTACTGGTTGTCGGTGCAAAATGTTAAAAAAACAGGAACAAGTAGCGTCATGACGCTTGTGACAGACGAGCGTCATATGAGTAGCAAGAGGGTAACCTGAACCTCATCTTTGTGAATCATCATTTAAGATGTAACATGATCGAATTGCTCTTACTCGCTATAAAATGTGGTCATAAACCAGTGGTGGAAGAATTAAATACTCAGATATTTTACAATGTACAATGGTATTATTGGCATCAAAATATATTTAAAGTACCAAAAGTAGAAGTACTAAAACGTTTGCTCACAAGATACACCTTCAGGAGGCTGCAATTCGAAAATGGCCCCTGTCTAAGTCTTAACCCCCCCCCCCCTTTTTTTTTCTTCTCTTGTACATATTTTTCACTCTTCATACCAGTAACCTGTAAGCTGATTGTATGACATTCTGTATAGTAGTGAGTATATCTGTCTGTCTCTTATATGTCATCATGATTTGTGTGCATGGGGATCTCATTTTAAACAAGCTCAGTGCTTAATGAGTCTTCCAGTTTAGTAGACCTTGTATTGTGAATTTGTACTTCCCTGTACGTTGTTCTCATGTCTTACTAAATGAAGTACATAAATCAATTTGAAAATAGGCGATGCGACGCCTTGTGAGCTTGTAGATCGGCTATTTTCAAATGGCCTAGGTATAAAATAGGGCTAAAGTGGTTAATGTATGTTTTATAATATAATAATTTATATCTGCAAAGTAACTAGTAACTCAAGTTTTCACATAATTGTAGAGGAGTAAAAGTACAATATTTGCCGCTGAGATGTAATGGAGTAGATTAAAGTATTGAAGATACTCCAGTAAAGTAAAAAATACCTCAAAATGTAAAAGTACAGTAGTTGAGTAAATGTACTTAGTTACTTTACACCACTGTCATAAACTCATTACAACTAGCAGCAGCAGCCTATTGATTATGTCACTATTAATGTAGCTCTGGTCCAGAGCGTTAGTGAGTTCTCTCTAACGCTCTGCCAGTCGCTCGGCTCTGCTTATAGACAAAGAATTAATTTGAGTTTTAGAGATATAATAACCCATCAGGTAATGCATGGCTTTGAAAATAGTTTCCCTGTCTTGTTCATGGGCTGCAAATGGTCAGTTTGGCCTCTTAAGTGAGTGCCAGAATTATTTTTTTTTCAAACGTTTGGCAATTCTGGCACTCAATTGTACTACCTATGTGTATGTAAAAGAACAGAAACGAATAAACAAAAAATATTTCTATATTATGTTGTCCCAGTGCCAGAGTTTTTTTCACAGAAAACAAAAAGTGCTTAGGAAGCGAGATACAGCCTTTTTCATTTCTAAGTTAAACAAGGAGTGGATGGAGCTGCAAATCTTCAGATGATGATATCTTGGGTTCTGGACATGTTTAAACAAAAAAAAAAAAAAAGATTTTTCATTTATTTATTTTTTTTACTATTTTTTCAAAAACACCTCAAACACGTCATTGGCACGTTGAGCCATAGCGGTAAAAACACGTGAAACACGTTAATGGCACTCAATGAGTTAACCCATTAAGACCTGAAGCTGATTCTACAAATGTCTTCTAAATCCCAACAGTATTCTGAAAAACCTGTTTCTATTATCAGTGGTACTCAAATCTCGGGTCAAGGACCCCCCCAAAAAAAAGTATTTAGCCGCAGACCCCCATCTCAAAATATTTTGTTCCAGGGACCCCCCAGAAGCAAAGATTTGAGTTACAAATGTTCGCTTTAAAAGAATACATATTCAAAGATTTGCACACATTTTCACAATTTTTCAAAGTGCCGCGCTACGAGCTTGTATATCTGCTATTTTTGAATAGCCAAAGTGTAAAATAATGCTTTTTAGCTCAAATCAAAAATGACACACAGATGCGTTCCAGGTCTGAATAAATAAACACATTTATTCTGTTATCATTATGTATTAGTATTATCATTAACAAAGTGTATCTCCTTATCGTTCAAATGATATAGTGTGTATACTTCCAAGTTCATTGTCACATCATAAGTTTACACCAGAAGGAATGGGTTAAAAATATGATATATTGCACAAGAAAACTGTGGCATTAACTATATACTGCATATTTTGTCTATTTTCTTAAACCAGACTCCTTCAGAAGTTCTGAAGGATAATACTGCAAGAACCATGTTTTACTTGCTCAACCCATTAACATCCAGTTCAAAGTAGAGAATTTAATCCACAATGGGTAAATTTGATGACCCTTTACATCTTTTAGGATGTAAAGGGTCTCACTAATGTTGCTATAACTAGAAACCCATGTGTCATGCATCATGCCCCAGTGCAGTATGCACCATAAAGCAACCAGCATATGTTGATGCTTGGTTGCAGAAACTTTCAAAACAGAAGGGCTACTTTCACCTTATTTCACTTGAGACCATTACTTGCATCAAAAGAGTCCATCGACACATTTGTCCTTACGTAATCTTGGCTTAAGAGTGATTTCTTCCCTAACATATACATCCCATAATCTTTGTACCCAGTTGGGTTTAGGACAATTTCCTTGATCTTCTGCAAATATTATTGTTATTCTTGAGACCACTAGGTCTCCAGTTATTAAAGTCCTTTTTCAATTCCTTCATTTCAGACCAGTGTGTGGAGTCCAGACTGCAGGTGAAGATGAACTCTCCAGACTCAGCCAGGGCCATGTCAATTAAACAGGAGGAACCTGAAGACCATCCACAACTCAGTAAGTTTCATGTGCTCTTTCTTTCTTTAATATGTTCTGTTATGGAAAAATTGATAACTTATGCCAAGTATCGGATTCCCACAAAAAGCAGAAGTTCGAGAAGTGTTGAGACACAATCACCATTTATTCAGGAGATCCCCGTCTGCCCCACACACCAACGTATGTAGACCAGCCTCTTCCTAACAGTTTGCTACCTCTTTTATACAAGTCAAGAGGGAAAAATAGACTCAAATGAAGTGGTCACACATGCTCTAATATGGACATAAGGAAAGAAATAGACATCACACTTCATACCTTAAAAGAACATTTCTCCAGAGCAAGGAGGAAACACTATTGTAAACCCATGACAGGTGACATGGGCATGTCACCTGTTCTCTGAGAATGAGAGTTAACCAGAATTAGCCTAAATAAAATTAGAATTTGTCAGGCTGCCATAACAGTCCCTCCTTTGACTATATCTCATAGTCACTTAGACAGTATGACATTCTAAATATTTTCAAAATCCTTCACCACCCTTCACTTATCTGACCACAAGTCTAGGCGAAAACCTTATTATCTTAATATCTTTTGTATTGATTTTAAAGGAAATTCCTAAACGGCCCTCGTTGCTTTTTTACAACTTTTGTCTCTTTTTTGAGCGACCACCATCTGGCCTGTAGTCAGTGGAAGGGAGAAGCATGTCAGTCATCACACAAAGAAAATAAAACACTCCACATCTAACTTAAAATCAACCCACATCTACAAAATACACACACACAAAACAAAAATACATTTCCATCCAGCCCTTCTTCCCCACAGCTTAAATAATATCGTTATTGTTGAATGGTGGCACCCACTGTGGTCCTGGCCGCACCACCACCTCAGGTGATGGTCCAAAGATTTTTGCCATTACTGCTGTAATGCAAGCAGAGATGCACAAAAACACCAAAAATAGCACAATTATGGTAGTGACAATCAAGACCAGAGTACGTGTCAACGTGTTCCCAATTCCCCCAAACCAATTTTCGAAAATCCCCCAGAATTCTCCTCCGTGATTTTTGTGCAGTTCACTTACACCAGCTAAGGTATCCTCATGTAATTTGGTAATTGCCTTTGTAGGGTCACTTACAAAACTGCAGCATTCTTTTTCTATAACTTGGCACGTGGATAAGGTAATGAAATCCACCATGAGGTACTCAAATGGTCCGTCTGGTTTTGGTTGGGCTGACATTGGCACAACTATGCCTCTGCCAATATTATGTGTCATGCAAATAACACATTTTGAGCAGAAGTGATCTGCGTAGGTTGTGAACCCTGGAGCAAACCAATACTCGTTGACAAGATCAATCATTTTAGTTTTTGATGCATGGTCTTGCCCATGTGACATTTTCGCCAAATATGGAAAAACAGATTTGGGCATAGCAGGAAGGCCAGTAGGACCCAGCCATATGTTGTTGGCTGTGTCCACTGTACACTTTTTGGCCCATACTGCTTTCTCCCGTGCGTCAGCTCCTGTCTGTAATAAAGAGATATCATTAATAGAAAACGGATCCACTGGTGCCGGGAGCGCCGTCATCTGTAAAACAGGTGCTACGGGGGAGGTAGCAGCTGTCTTCGCAGCCCAATCTGCAAAAGAATTTCCCTTTGACACAGAATCAGTCTCTCTGGTGTGTGCTTGACACTTGCAAACAGCTATTGTTTTTGGTAACATAATGGCTGCTAGCAAATTCTTTACCAACACATGGTGTGCGATCGGCTTTCCTGCCGCCGTCAAAAAGCCTCTGTGTCCCCATATTGCATGGAAATCATGGCAGACACCGAAACAATATTGACTGTCTGTATAAATGGTTACAGTTTTCCCTGTGGCAAGGATGCAAGCTCTTGTTAATGCAAACAATTCTGCGGCCTGTGCCGACAGGTGTCCTGGTAATCTGGCACTCTCAATGACAGCGGAGTCTGAACAGACAGCGTATGAAACTAATGGCACTCCAGTTACTTTACACCGTTGCGCTGAGCCATCAACATATAATATTAAGTCTGAATTTGGATATTCACTGTCTGTCAGATCTAGTCTGGGTTTTGACATAACGTCTACTAGTTGAACGCACTCGTGCGGATCGCCATCATCAACTGTGGGTAGAAGGTTAGCTGGGTTAAGGACCGTACACCTCTTCAAAGTGACATGTGCCATGGTTAATAACACATTCTGATAGTGTAAAAGGCGTGCCGGTGTTAGATGGGCAGTACGAGCCTGTGTTATCAATGCATGGACTGCGTGTGGGACATGTACTGTCAAAGGATGCATAGCTACTATGTCAGCTGACACTAACACAGCAACTGTTGCTGCCTCGACAGCTCTGAGACATGGGACTAACCCACGTGCCACACTGTCTAACCTTTTTGAGTAATACCCAACTGGTCTCTGCTTGTCACCATGGGCCTGAGTCAACACTGCAGACATGAACCCATCTTTTTCTGCCACAAACAAGTTAAAAGGTTTATCATGATCGGGCAGACCAAGACATGGGGACATAGTTAAAGCCTGTTTAAGGGTGGTTAAGGCTCCTATTGCCTCAGCTGTCCATGCAATTGAGTCTGACATAGCTAATTTTTTCCCACCATAAATCAAAGCAGACAGTGGCTCTGTTATTTCAGCAAAGTCCTGAATCCAGGGCCTACAATAGCCTGCCATTCCTAAAAGGGACATCAGCTGCTGTTTGTTTGTTGCTTGTGGAATAGACAAAATGGCACTGACCCTCTCTGGCCCTAAGCTGCGTCCGTCTGGTGTAATAACATGACCCAAATATTTGACCTCTTGTTTGACAAACTGTAATTTAGCTTTTGATACCCTGTGGCCATTTTCAGCCAAAAACTGTAAGAGGGCTACAGTGTCCCGTTCACAAGCTTCTTTTGATTTAGAACACAAGAGTAGATCATCCACATATTCTATTAGAACACTCTGTTCAGGAGGAACAAAAGCTTCAAGATTTGTTGCTAATGCAGCCGAAAATAGAGTAGGACTTGCTGCGTACCCTTGCGGCATTACCGCCCATGTCCATTTTTTACCCTTGAAAGTGAATGCAAACCAATATTGACTATCTGGGTGGACAGGTACACTGAAGTATGCGTTACTTAAATCCACCACAGAAAAATAGCATGAATTAGCCGGGACTTGTGACATAATAGTCATTACGTTTGGAACCACCGGGGCGGGTGAGTGCACAGCCTCGTTAATAATGCGTAAATCCTGTACAAACCTCCATGCTCCAGACGCTTTTCTGATAGGCAAAATGGGAGAATTACATGGTGAATCAGGGCAAGGAATGATGGCTCCCCTTTCCACTAAAGAGGCGTGGACGTCAGCTATACCCTCCTCTGCCTCTTTACTCAAAGGATATTGGGCTTTATGTGGCCGATATGTAGATTTAGGGGACACAACTACGGGTCTTGCGTTCTTGATACACCCAATGTCGTACTTATCTTTGGCCCATAAAACCTCTGGTACTGCTCCCAACAAAAGGGATATGTCTTCTGGGGTGGCTTCTAACACCATTAATGCTTCTAAACCCTCTCTAGGCTTAACGCTAGTAGAAGTTCTAGTCAACATGCAGTCTGCCAACAATGGGGTTGAAAATGTCTCCATACTGGGTGAATATAACGTCTCTGTACCAAACTGTTGCCAGTCCTTGGCCTGTAGTACTAATTTTAGCCATGGGTCTATGTCCCCCCACCCACCTTTTTTCTTTCCTAAAGGAATGTGGGGAACTGCCCCTGTCACGGTATGGTACACTTTCTGTTCCTCAGTTAAATTCAGGGAGATGGCACCAAACTGACTGTTAGTGTATACACTACCTAACTGTACTTTGTCTTGATTTTTGATATTATACCAAAAATGTTCATAGGTCAGATCTCTTGTGAATGGTGATACATGTGCAGTACAACGCAGTATTGCTGGTTTGGTGAAATCATCAGGTGTCATATTGTGCAACCTCACAACTAAATCGTTGTCACAGAGGTCCCAGCAATAATGCCAATCAGTGGGATTACCCTTACTGACAGATAAATTGTAAAGTCCCAGCGTTGGACATGAAATGCATATGCCATCACTGGAACATTCCAATTTAACACCAAATTTGCAAAGCAAATCTCGTCCCATTAAGTTAACAGGGCACACAGTCGAAGACAAAAATTTATGTTCAAATCTGATGTCCCCATGTTCTACTGATAAAGGGTTTGTAATTGCTTCTATGCATGGTTCCCCCGATGCCCCTATTGTCGTAAGCGTTTTCCTGGACAGGGGGGCATTTGGTATCTCTTCTCGTCTGATTACTGACACACCAGCACCTGTATCAACAAGAAAAGTGATGTACTCACCATTCACGAATAGATCAAGGAGTGGGGCCTCATCTGGGGTAACTGAGACGTGCACAAACTGACCATCATGCATGTCTATCTCTGTCCCTATCACCCCTACAGCCAACTCCGTATCCTATAGGCGGCCTGGATGATTGACAGTCACCTCGGCCCCGGGTCCATGGTGCCAGGTGGCTTGTTCTCCCTGTCGTGGGTTGCCTGCGTTGCTTCTGTTGCCACTGTCTGGTCTCCTGTCATCGGCCCTCGGAGGCCAATCTATTGCAAGATCAGGTCTCTGGCCATTTTGTCCATATCCGATGTTGCCACTGTCTTGTCCCCTCGCATAGAGTGGGTTCGGGACCCAATCTCTTGCAGGGCCATCGGACCTCTGGCCCCCTCGTCCAGCTGCCTCCTGTAACCTCCATGCCTGATTTCTTATCCGGCACTCTTCCATCCAGTGGCCCTCCCTTGCACAGTAATGGCAACGTCCCTTCTTAGGTTTTGTACCCCAGTCTCTGTCTCTGTCTCCTCCTGTCTGTGGCCTCTTCCGGCCTGTGCCATTTTTTCTTTGGTCTTCCTGTCGTGGTTGCTGGTTTTCATAGAACATCAGCTGTGCCATCACCAATTTTTTCTTTTGCACATTGTCCTGTGAAATCTCATGGCGCTCTGCGTGTAGTGCATGACTCCAGACGTCGGTAAGTGGCTTGCTTTCCCATCCAATACAGGACATCATGACTCGGTTATGAATGTTAGTGAGTAGTCCATTTATCAACGCTGTCTTCAACAAGTCATTGTATGCCGCGTTATCTTGGGCCACACCACAGTGTTTTTGGAACACCTCCTCCATTCTATTTCGGTACTCATCACAGGTCTCCTCCTCGATCTGCCTGGTGGTGTGGATTCTGGGCCAGTCAGTATGCACAGGGTATGCTGCTCTCACCCTTGCAAACAGACCATCTTGGTTCTGCAGCTGTCCAGTCACAATGTCAGTTCTCAGTCCATCGACATCAAAATCGCCCTTCAAACGAGGCCACTTTAATCCAAAGATTTTGCGGAAAACAGTGTCCAGTTCTCTAGCGGATGGCTGGTACAGCTCTATCAATTCCAGTATGGCTGCGCACCAGCGTTCCACATCCACCTTGGGGTCTGGAAGGTCCCGCACAATGTCATGCAATTCATCCGGTGTCCAGTTGCGTTGCACAGATACTGTGGTTGAATATGCATCCCTAACTGCTTGGTCTGCATCCGCAGGAGGGGCCGGATGAGGGTTTGGATAGGGGATTAATGGCAACAAATGTGCCTCTTTGGTTTTGCTGCTTCGGAGTGTCTCTCTCCTCTCAGAGCTTCTGCAAGTCCTCCCCCATTTTCGCCACTTCCATGTAGGTCCTCTGCACCTGTTCTGCTTCGTCATTGTCGGTCACCTCCGGACGTCCCCCGGCAGTTCCTCGCAACTGTCCATCAGCCATGTTGACCACAGCAGCTGCGTTCCCTGCCAGCAGGCCTGCGGCTATGTATAGTTCTCCAGCCTGGTTGGGGGGTAGCAGCTGGGGTTCCGGAAGTAGTGGAAGCGGTGGGGGTGCTGGCGGTTGGTTTTGCGGGGCGGCCGTTACACAGGCATATGGCGGAGGCTGTAGGGATTCTTGCCTATGTGTTTTTTTTAATCTCTTACGTCTTTTGTCATCGTCACTCTCTTCCTTATATAAAAGGGCCCTCGCCTGTCTGCTATCCCTGATCTCAGCTTCTCTTTCCCATTTCCTAAAACCATCCCAGTCTATACTTTTCCTCTTTTTTCCCTTTGTCTTTTCATATTGCTCTAATTGTTCCCTACATGCTTTTAATCTCTGTGTACTCAGGGTTCCCATGATGGGAAAACCCCCTTTTGTGATTGCATGCCATAACCGTATTGCCTCTATCATTCCAACACCCCATCTGGTCACCATGAATTCCGCTGGCCCAGAAAGCGTCTGAGGCATGGATTCCCCATTCTGTTGGTTCCCCATGGCTCTGGTGGAACTCAGGAAGAAAAAACAAAAAGAGAAAAGAAAATGTCAGAGCAGAACCAATAAGCACTTAGTACAATCCTAGGCTTTTTTAAAAGAAAATGTCAGAGCAGAACCAATAAGCACTTAGTACAATCCTAGGCTTTTTTGCTGCTTTCCTATATTAATATCAAGAATATTGCTATAACATTTGGCAATCCTAGGCTTTTTATGCTGCTTTTCCTATTCACATCCGAACGGAATGTTATATTCTACTACAGGGTTTGTTTTCTCACACAGATTTAGGGTGACCTCTTTCACACCATGCAAACCTCAGTCACACGTCAACCCTTTACAATCCTATTTGCTCTCAGCACTCTCATGTATGCCTTGTCTCCTACTGGTTGTCCTCAGACATACGATCCTCTCTTGTGACAATAGTCATACCCATAAAGGTTTATGCACGCTTATATATTAACCATATTAACCCGAACAGTTGATTAAAATGTTACACACGCCTACTACCAATATTAACCCAAATAAACATTTGATTAGGTGTCCTTCTAAGGACTTTGTACGTTTTTGTTTCCCAGATTCCTGGTTGGCCATATGCCACTATGCACACTTCAGTACAGTGTACAGTTGTTTACCATAAAGGAAGGACTTACACCTGCTTGGCCTCATGCCACTATGTACACTTAAATACAGTGTACAGTTGTTTACCATAAAGGAAGGACTTACACCTGCTTGGCCTCATGCCACTATGTACACTTAAATACAGTGTACAGTTGTTTACCAAAAAGGAAGGTCTCACACCTCAATGCACGGCTACGCGTACAGTTGCTTTACCATAAAAAATGGAAGGACTCACACCTACGTGATTGTATCAAAACACTCTCTCACCTTAAAGTTGTATTCACTGCCCATCCAGCACTTCCCCGGTCCCTCGAACGGCACGCCTCTGCGTTTGGGTAGGACGTATTTGCCTTAGCTGCAGCAAATCCGATGAACACAGGTCGTGTGGATGGACAGACGTCACAACTCTGCTAGTTCTTTCGATCAAGTATCACATTCATATGGTTATGAATTATGAATATTGATCCTGCCGACAACGCCAACTGTTATGGAAAAATTGATAACTTATGCCAAGTATCGGATTCCCACAAAAAGCAGAAGTTCGAGAAGTGTTGAGACACAATCACCATTTATTCAGGAGATCCCCGTCTGCCCCACACACCAACGTATGTAGACCAGCCTCTTCCTAACAGTTTGCTACCTCTTTTATACAAGTCAAGAGGGAAAAATAGACTCAAATGAAGTGGTCACACATGCTCTAATATGGACATAAGGAAAGAAATAGACATCACACTTCATACCTTAAAAGAACATTTCTCCAGAGCAAGGAGGAAACACTATTGTAAACCCATGACAGGTGACATGGGCATGTCACCTGTTCTCTGAGAATGAGAGTTAACCAGAATTAGCCTAAATAAAATTAGAATTTGTCAGGCTGCCATAACAGTTCGGTTTTGTAGGGCTGTCACAATATCAAATTTACACTGTACAATAACAATGGTAACTGTAGCAAAAATGTCCAGACATTCAGAGCCACATCATAAAAATCTGTTTACATAGATTTTTGAACTACGCACAAACTTTTCAAATATCAAGCTTTCATGTCTGGAGGTGGATCTGTTTCATAACGTCATGCACTAAGCGGCATGAGCTGTGATTGGACAGACAGACAGACCTGTTGTATACGGCTTGGCCTACAGCCTAATTTACTCCCAAATCAGAGCTCACATGTGAAGTATTATGTTTTAATATTGCTATACTATCACGTTATTTTCTGCTCCTAGACATCCTGCACATGGTTGTGTGTAAAAAGGAGGATTCTCCTGAACAGGAGAGGAGCCCCAGTCTGCTCCAGGAGGAACCAGAGCCTCCACAGATTAAAGAGGAACAGGAGGAGATACTTCAAAGACCAGAGGAGCCTGATGGGTCAATGTTGACATTACTAGCAGTGAAAAGTGAAGTTGATGATGAAGACATCTCTTCACACTGTTCTGAAGTTGAAGTTGAGCTTGATTCTGACACTGAAGTCACTGAAGACAGTGATGATTGGGAGGAGACCAGTGGAGGTCAGTCAGTGTTAAACACAGGGACAGGAACTACATGTGTGGGTAAACTGGGAGTTGGTGTGACGACTAAATTGGGGAATAAAAGATGAAAAATTATAGAAATATTAACAAGGAAGCTATATGTATTTGTACTCACCATTTCTAACCTGCCTCTTCCCCTCTCTCTCTCTCTCTCTCTCTCTCTCTCTCTCTCTCTCTCTCTCTCTCTCTCTCTCTCTCTCTCTCTCTCTCTCTCTCTCTCAGAAGTGAGGTCCCAGTCTTCGCAGACTCAACTCACCAACTCTACAACCAGCCAGAAACAAGGAGATGCTGATCAACCAAGATCCTATGGTCATCAACAATTTACCAAGGCTTTAACTCAACCAGAAGAACTAAAGACTTACACAGACTTCCTGAACGACAGACATCAACCAGATGGAGAAAAACCTTTCCAATGTAAACATTGTAAAAAGAGTTTCAGTCAGTTAGGTAACCTTAAGGCACACCAGGTTATCCACACTGGAGAAAAACCTTTCCACTGTAAATATTGTGATAAGAGTTTCAGTTACTCATGTCACCTCAAGACACACCAGCGTATCCACACTGGAGAAAAACCTTTCCACTGTAAATATTGTGATAAGAGTTTCAGTCACTCAGAAAACCTCAAGACACACCAGCGTATCCACACTGGAGAAAAACCTTTCCACTGTAAATTCTGTGACAAGAGTTTCTGTCGGTCAGATAACCTTAGGTCACACCTGCGTGTTCACACTGGAAAAAACCTTCCACTGTAAACAGTGTGACAAGAGTTTCAGTCACTCAGGTCACCTGAAGAAGCACCAGCTTGTCCACGCTAAATTCTTGCTCTGGAAAGCACTTTGAGCTGCATTGCATGTCATGAAAGGTGCTATACAAATAAAGTGTATTATTATTATTATTATTATTATTATTATTACTGAAAACATTGTGAACAGAGTTACAGTCAGTCAGGAGACCTGAAGAGACACCAGAGTATCCACACTGGATAAACTCCTGTCACAATGTGACAAAGGAGTTTCAGTCAGTTAAGTTAAGTACATTCACACCAAGGATGATTTGTTTTTACGGTCCTCTATAAATCAGCTCACTGATCAAATTAAACAGCTGTATGTTGGCAGGGAGTTGGAAAGACAAACAAACATATAGTGATTTATACTGCTCTTGTCAACAGAGGCCTCCATTAGTACTCGTCTTTCTTACTGTAAATCGCTCTGGATTAAGAGTGTCTGCTAAATGCCTGAATTGCCTTTTGGAGACATTTCCGAGCTCTTTCTTTTCTTCTTAGAAAAATAGCTGAAAACCTCCCAAGATGGCACCACCTGTCCATTGAACTCCATTGAATGGTTCCTCAAGCTATATAAAGCTATATAAATTACTATTTTAACCATATCAATTGTAGAAGGTAGAACTGTTTTTTCTAGAATCTTCGTTTTAATCATTTGATTTAATGTATTTTGCTGTATTCTATTACATGCCCAATTAATGTGGTATTATTTGAATTATTTTAGGTATTAAATCAGTTAACTGAGGGAAAACTACTTTGCATGCATTTTTGATTAATTTTGCCAGTAATTATTACATTATTGGTGAATCATGACCATAACATATTTGATTCAGTGTCAAAACATATCTAATTATATTACATACTATATTGAATAAATACCCCCTTTTTGCGGTTTTCAAAAAAGAATTGACACAGAAACAAATATTTTATGGTCATTATTCACCAGGAGCGTGGATGGCTTGGTTCCAGGCTTAAAATAATTAATATAAATATTTTCGGAAATATCTATGAAAAATGAATGGGCTGTTGAAAACAATGTGTCCTGTTTATTATGTAAACCAGCATTTGTGGGGTACCCTAAAGAAACACCTTCAGGAGGCTGCAATTATGCAGTTTATTAATTATGACTAGTAATTGTTACAATTAATGAAATAGCTATGATCATTATTAAGTTGTATTACATTATTAAATTGTGATGTGAATCTGAATCAGAATCAGCTTTATTGTCACATAACAGGTTTACACTACAGAAATAAAAAAGTGGGTGAAATTAGATTTTGTGCAAGTTATGTTGTTTTTATTTCCATAGAAAATATGAAAGGGAAGAAGGGGGGGCAAGGGGGTAGAGAGATCAATCAAAGACAAACAAATGATGTACATATTTACACATAGTACCTGGGGTAAGATATAAAGGTGTGTGAGAATAGCAGCAGATGTATACTGTACATCAGGGGTGGGCAACTTTGTATATGGTGAGGGCCACAAAATTTCCTCTGGGGGGCCGCATTGTTTATCGACACACACACACACACACACACACATTTGTGCAAGATGTTTTATTACTACGCTATAAGCCTAATGGATTATTATCAGGAAAGTGAAATATAAGCTATGATCTCTTAACATTACTATTTGGGATGTGTGGAAGAATTTAGTCTGCAGGCACAAGTGTTTTTGTACAAGCTCTCAACATCTACAGTTACAGGAGGAGTTAAAATATAGAAGAAATATAGAAGAAAGAAACAAGTAAAAAAAAAAAAATACTAAACGGGAAGGAACAACTGTATGCGTCTCTAGAAGTATACTGTTGACCAGTGACTCCAGGAAACAACACTGATGATGTGTCCAAGTTTGCGCATCAGTAGATGTTTTGTTAACTGAAATACTCTGGAGAGACAGAGGACGGCCGGAGAGACGGAAACCCGGGATGGAGAGGGTTGGCAGCCCTAACCTCTTCTTCTGAGGGGAAGAACCCAAAGCAAGCTACATACTGAGGTAAAACCTGCAACATTCAAGAGGGTTTAAAAACCCATCAAGGCAGAATGAGATGTTTGAAAGCGACAACGACGACACAACGCACAGAAGTCACTTCTGGTCAGACGCAGGAGGAGCCAGGCCCGGAGGCAACCCACAGTGACCAGAGCCTCCTAGTGTCGCCAACACCTGCTGCCAACATCTCACCTGCTACCCTAAGCCCCCAAGAGACAGTGTCCAAGTTTGTGCATCAGTAGATGTGTTGTGAACCTATATAACATTTGTTAATATAACAGAGCCATACCTGCAGACAGGACTGATGAAATAGGATTGTGGGTGTGTTTTTATACCTTTGTGTGGCCCTAGATCTTGGCACATAATAATATGAAACCTCATGATTAGTTACACCATTTTAGGTCAGCCTGACCCATTGCAATTCATCCATTACAATCAATCAATCTTCCCAGAACATTATGGTACAATAACCATAATGGGAAACTCATAACTATTTGGAACATACATTGCTTTGAAATAACTTGTGATAATCTTACTGTGTCACAGTCTGAATATACCATACAGTCTGAATTTATCATAGACATATTGATATAGTTACATACTGTAGTTTGAAAATGTGAGTAATGGCATGTTTAATACAAGGTATATGTTGCATCCTGTATCATGGTATATATTAGTGTACTATGTTGTATCCTGCATTTCTACGAGACGTGATCAGACCTGTGCAGCATCAATGTGCACTGATGAAAGCTGTGATGGATGTAGGGCTAACTATCCATGACTTTCTAAGCAATTCATCTATAGATTACTTTTCTGATTAATCAAATAATTGTAATAGTTTTTTTCTTTATATGTTTATTTTTTTTCAACAAATTGATTGAGGACGTCAGCCCTATGTTATATTATGTTGCACAATAGTGTCGTGTAAGACTTGTGAAAATAGCTGATCTACAAGCTCAAAACATGTGACGTGTCGTGAGCTTGTAGATCTGCTATTTTCAATATTTTTGGATTTTACATTTGTGGGAAGATTTTGCCTGCAATGAATGACCTATTGATTGTTAATTGGTTAATTTATTAAATCAATGATTAACACTTTTTTTTTCTATTATCAATTCATTTGCTTAGTTGGATGAACTGCTTTACTCCTAGATGGATGTTCTCTTGTCTACAGGTCAGGAAGGTCACATAGTACTGTTACTGTATATAAACAATGGACAGTACCCGAGACCAACAGCAGGGGGCAGCAATACACCAACTGGCGTCTAGACAAAGTGTTCGTCAGAAGAAGAACATACCCACAATGCAGTAGTGCAAACAACATGGTGTGTTGACTGACTGTTGTTGACACTTTAATATACCATAGATTTATATAAAAGTAAAATACAAAGAAAAGTAAAACGTGTCGTTTCTAAACAGTGTCGTCGTTAAGCAGCAGGAGGACGTTTGTTAGCAGCTCAACCACTGAAACACAGCAGGTAAAGATCAACTCATTATGTTGTTTCATCTATTTATAACATTTAAGATGAACGGATCACGTCTTGTTTCATCTATTTATCTTTATTAACTCATCATTTAAGTTGGAACATAAATCTAATTAGTCTTAGCTGTTAGCTTGTTATAAAGTGATCATAAACACTAACAACAGCTCCATAGCAGCAGCAAGACTAGCCCCGAAACATGAGTGTCATGGAGCTACTTCTTGATGGTTGTTTGAAATGTTTATTTACAACCATTACATCTACATAGACGTTCAGATTTCAAATATAAAGTGCTGACCCCAAAGCCATGGATGTTACAAGTTAAAGCGCCTGGGTCTAAGTACTCTTATCTTCCGTATTGTTCAATAAAAAACGTTTTAATCAGATCGCCGGCCATTTTCTCCAAATGTTCTCCATATACTTTCAACTACAAGGCCCTATTGGTTGAGAGGTGTATTGCACTCTGATCAATTATAATTAATTCTTTTTTTTAATAGAAATGGCCGCGGATATGATTAAAATGCTTATTATTGAACAATACGGAAGATAAGAGTACTTAGACCCAGGCGCTTTAACTTGTCACGTCCGTGGCCGGGGGGTCAGCACTTTATATTTGAAATTTGAATGTTAATGTAGATGTACTGGTTGTCGGTGCAAAATGTTCAAAAAACAGGAACAAGTAGCGTCATGACGCTTGTGACAGACGAGCGTCATATGAACCATGGCTACAGCAAGATATACATTGTTGTGTTTTATGTTGTTGTTGACGTCACTATTATTATTGTAACACTATAGTTACATCAGTGTTTTATAGCATTACTGTGGTTAATCTCCATAATAAGCAATGAGGTGTAAACGTATCTTGTAAACCAGTAGGATCTTTACTCTGTCCACATGTTAATGAGCGCGATGCATCATTATTCAATACCTTGTAGATCTGCTATTTTCAGATCACCTACGTATATACGGCAGGTTTAAACTGGTTACACTGATTATGATGCCATACATTTTTCTGGGCGACCCCCCCGGAACCCTCTCAAGAACCCAGCTGGGGTCCCCGGAAGTCATTTTGGCAACCACTGTTCTAGACCCTTTTGTAAACAACTGTGCATATCCATGGGCTGTCCTTTCATGAGGAGGGGGGGTGGGGGTGGGGGGACTAGGATAGGTGGGTGGTCATATAGGAGGAGGGGGAGGGACTGGGTCAGGTGGGTGGTGCTAAGGTGCAAACCAGGTATACTTAATGAACTGGTGGGTGGAGCTACACATGAAAATATCATTTTAACACTGTACAATTTTTGGAAAAACATTCATCCTCCTAATCCTGTATTAAAATGACTAATGGAGGACGGGCCGGCCAGCCGGCAGACGGACGGACCTCTGACGTCACTCTGACTCAGCCATAACCTTATAAGTACATAAAATACTACCAAAGTGGTGGTGCCGGGCGGCAGTGGCTCAGGGGTAGAGTGGCCGGATGGGTTCGATCCCGGGCTCCCCCAGAGTTAGTGTCAAAGGGTCCTTGAGCAAGACGCTGAACCCCTAATTGCTCCCGATGCCTTGCATGGTTTCCTCCGCCATCGGTGTATGAATGTGTGTGTGAATGGGTGAATGTGATGCACAATCTATGTAAAGCGCTTTGGATAAAAGCGCTATATAAATGCACCATTTACCATGTATTAAATTCCTTCATTTTAGACCAGTGTGTGAAGTCCAGACTGCAGGTGAAGATGAACTCTACAGCCAGGGCTATCTCTATTAAACAGGAACCTGAAGACCACCCACACCTCGGTAAGTCTCATGTGCTCACTCTTTCTAGAATGTTTTTTTTCTTCTTTTTTTTCTGTTCTGTTGTAGGGCTGTCACTATATCTAATTTTACTGAGAAATAATCATGACAAAATATATCATAACAATGATAATATCCTGATGATTAAACAAATTGCTCATTCTGTCTGGTTGCAGAAACATAAAAAACAGATTGGCTGCTTTCACCTTATTCACTTTAGACCATTATTTGCATCGCAGGAGACACAGTTTTCCTTTTGTAATCTTAAATTACGAATGACTCCTTCCCTAATATATGAATCCTATAATCTTTGCACCCAAGATTCATATGTTGGAGAGTTGGGCTTAGGCCATATTGCCTTTACCTTCTGCAAATATTACTGTTATTCTTGACACCACTAGGTCTCCAGTTATTAAAGTCCTTATTCAACTCCTTCATTTCAGACCAGTGTGTGGAGTCCAGACTGCAGGTGAAGATGAACTCTCCAGACTCAGCCAGGGACATTTCTATTAAACAGGAGGAACCTGAAGACCATCCACTCAGTAAGTTTCACATGCTCTTTCTTTCTGTAATTTCTTTCTGTTCTGTTGTAGAAGTGCAACAATATCTAATTTTCACTGTACAATAACCATTGCAGAAATATCTTGACAACTTATGATAATCATGCTGATATGTAGCTAATATCATTAAAAGATCTCTCAAAATTCATTGTTAACCTTGTTTGTCTCATTACTATAACCAAAAAGCACATTTATTATTGCGCAAATGCAACACTAATAGAAAAACTGCACCATATAACTTCACATTGCACATAGTGCATTCTATCTGAAGGGGAAAAATACTTCCTTGATCATCGTGCATAAATTTGGCGCTGATCGTCAAACCGGTTTGTGAGATTCGTCCCGGACACACAGACAGACAGATTAGCAGACTCACGGACCTATTTCTAGAAGTACAGAGCCACGCTATAAAACTATTTTACATAGATTTTAAACTACGATCCAACTTTCACCTGACATTTCAAGCTTTCATGTGTGGAGATGTTTCTGTTTCATAATGTCATGCACTTAACGGCATGAGATGTGATTGGTCTACTTTTGAGGGGAAATCCATACTGTACATACATACAGACAAACCCTGTTCTATACGAAACGCATTAGCGTTCTCTCTAAATAGAAGAACGTGTATCTGAGCCTGTCTTGCATCTATTATTTTGGAGTGTCGCTTTTTCCACTTTGGTGGTCACTTTTTTTATGTACATGTTTTATATGGCTTGGCATATGACCAAATTTCCTCTACCGGGAACCAATAACACAGCAAAGACAACACACAAGCCTTTGAAGACGCACAGCCAGACACTGAGCCTTTTTGGGAGTTTTTGTATACCTGTGAGTGTACAGAATTGAACCAAATGGTCCCTTACATGTCCATTTGGTTCCATTTATACACTCCAGAGTTAAATTAACGCTGGAGGGGTCCCTGTGTACATTTTCTATCTGTAGTATGTGTACAAATTGGGTCCCTGGGCAGCAGGCTGGGAAGGGGGAAAAACACACGCTTTGTGTTTTTCACAGCTTGATTATAAATTATCAATATTTCTGCCATGAAATAGAACTTGTAGTTGCTGAATCTTTCTTATTTTCACAAAATGATGAGATTCAAGTGACTAGAAAGATTATTTATTTATCTTTCAGTGGGAATGCACCTTAAGTAGGTGATACCTCCTTTTGTACATGGAACATGGAGGATGGAAATGTTTATTCACACTTCAGGAATCCAGTGTTCACTATCATGTTATGTTTCTGCTCCAACTAGACATCCTGCACATGGCTGTGTGTAAAGAGGAGAGGAGCCCTAGTCTGCTCCAGGAGGAACCAGAGCCTCCACACATTAAAGAGGAACAGGAGGAGTTACTTCAAAGACCAGAGGAGCCTGATGGGTCAATGTTGACATTACTAGCAGTGAAAAGTGAAGATGATGATGAAGACATCTCTTCACACTGTTCTGAAATTGAAGTTGAGCTTGAATCTGACACTGAAGACAGTGATGATTGGGAGACCAGTGGAGGTCAGTCAGTGTTAAACACAGGAGGGAGGTAACCTGGGAAACCTGGGAGGTGGAATAAAAGAGGTTGATGAAAAATACAATTAAATCAGACATTTTAACAGGGAAGCTAAACAACGGACTTGTTTGATGATGGAAGCTTTCAAGTTGTATGTGTACTCTACCATTTTTAACCTGCCTTCTCCCCTTCTGTCCTCCTCTCACACACCCCCCCCCCCCCCCCCCTCTCTCTCGCAGGAGTGAGGTTCCAGTCTTCCCAAACTCAGTTCTTCTCCTGTTCTGAGTGTTCATACTCCTTCACATCTCAGGTCTTCCTCCTTAAACACATCAGGAGTAAACACAACGACCTCTACTGCCAAATGCTGAGGAATGGAGAGATCACCTCATCAGCCTGTCAGCAAATCACCGGCTCTACAACCAGCCAGGAACAAGGAGACACTGATCAACCAGGATCTTCCAGTCATCAACAGTTTACCAAGACTTTAACTCAACCAGATGGAGAAAAACCTTTCAAATGTAAATATTATAACAAGGGTTTCAATTTCTCAGGTTACCTGAAGAGACACCAGCGTATCCACACTGGAGAAAAACCTTTCCACTGTAAACATTGTGACAAGAGTTTCAGTCATTCAGGTTCCCTGAAGACACACCAGCGTATGTACACCGGAGAAAAACCTTTCCACTGTAGGCACTGTAACAAGAGTTTTTATCAGGCAGGTGACCTGAAGAAACACCAGCGTATCCACACTGGGGAAAAACCTTTCCACTGTAAACATTGCAACAAGAGTTTCAATCACTCAGATAACCTGAAGAGACACCAGCGTATCCACACCGGAGAAAAACCTTTCCAGTGTACTTACTGTAACAAAAGTTTTATTCAGTCGGGTGACCTGAAGGCACACCAGCGTATCCACAGCGGAGAAAAACCTTTCCACTGTAGACATTGTAACAAGAGTTTCAATGAGTCAGGTGCCCTGAAGAAACACCAGCGTATCCACACTGGAGAAAAACCTTTCCATTGTAAATGTTGTGATAAGAGTTTCAGGTGGTCAGGTGCCCTGAAGGAACACCAGCGTATCCACACTGGAGAAAAACCTTTCCATTGTAAATGTTGTGATAAGAGTTTCAGGTGGTCAGGTGACCTGAAGACACACCAGCGTATCCATACTGGAGAAAAACCTTTCCATTGTAAACAAACATTGTGACAAGAGTTTCAGTTACTCAGGTGACCTGAAGGAACACCAGCGTATTCACACTAGAGAAAAACCTTTCCACTGTAAACATTATGACGAGAGTTTCAGTTGTTTTAGTAATCTAAAATGACACCAGTTTATTCACACCAAGGGAAACAAACGTTCTACTATAAATTAGCTCACTGGGCGGATCAAATTAAACACCTGTATGTTGGTAGGGAGGTGGATAGTGTCTTGTTTTTTCTTTCACTTTTAAATCCTAAATTTCCTTAATCTGCAATTTCCTCAATTTACTAGAAAAAGGTCCAAAGTTATATATCTAAGTATCTAATTCTATGTATTATTTCGTTGGATTTCTGATTTCACTTTTAGAGGTCTAACTGTTGACACTGATTGCTAAGCTAAAGTAACCAAGTGCCCTTTATTCCGAAATAGCGGGTCAAATCCTGTGAGAGTTTACCGCGATAAAAAGCCAAAGAAGGTGGCAGCAAAGAAGGCCAAGAAGCCTGCAGCCATGAAGGAAGCTGCTAAAAGCTCTAGAAGGAGGAAGAAGGGATAATGGCAGAGCCAAAGAAAGAGGAAGAAAAGAAGATGGCAGAGCTCAAGTAAGAGGAGGAAAGGAAGGTGGCAGAGCTCAAGAAAGGAAAGGATAAATCACCTCATCACCCCTCTCTCTAAAATATGCCTTTTGTCAAGATTGGATATGCAATTTTGAATATTGCTTGAATTATTATTTCCGAAAAGGGTTTTTGTATTTTGATTTTGTTTTGATATATGGCTCTTTGTAATTTGTTGTTTTTTAATTGCTCTGTTTTATGCCAGTAGCAATTAGGGGCTGGTGTGTAAGAGCCATTTGAGCCATGTTTTCTATTTGATGACGTCACTGCAGGGCGCGGTCAAGGCCAAGGTTGCCAAGGTATTTAACCAGGTCTGAAATCAAGGGCAGGTGTTGCTGATGCGAGGCAAACAGTTTTTTGACTGTGTTTAGGAGGGCTGTTGGTTTAGCCACCCTACGTTTAACTGTTTATGTTTAATTGTATTTTTTATTTGTATGCTGGAGTGATTGGCACGAAAGCTACTAAGAATAAAGCGTTTATTTATGAACTTTACGGACGGTTTGGACTTCAGTCTTTTTAGCACATTGTGGAGTCTCGCCACGAGACCGCCTGGCAGTTAAGCCCATAACCATGGAGAGGCAGGGAGAGAGAGACAGAGAGAGGACCAAAAGGCAGCGCCTCAGTCTAGGCTGCGTCATCGAGGGGCGGTACCTGCCACTCTACCTCCTCGATCAACTACAATTCAGCGCACCTGTGTGATGGCCAGGGCGTTGGCTACAAATACTCTCTGCTCTCTCACCCTCACTAGTATCAACCTCTCCATGGTGAAGGACGGGCAGCCAGGCGGTAAGAAAAAGACTCCACTATTTTTCCCTTCCAAAGCTTGTGTGTTTGATAAGTGAAAAGTCCGCTAAAGTATTGTCTCTTAAATGTTATAGGCACCATATGGATCTTATACCAGCCTCGCATGCAAAGGCAGAGCGAGGCCTACTGAAAGGGGTGAGGACGGCCCCTCTAAATAAGTGATTCCCTGTAGAAACAATGCTCTCTGAGCCGAAGGTGTGAAGCGGAGCTCACTGCCCCCCCCCCCTCTTGAAACTGTGTCGCACCTTGCTGAATGATTGATGTCTACTGAGCCCCAGCCCTGGGAAGAACTTTCGTTAAACAATTATTCACAGTGCTAGATACTCACCTTTATTATGATTTGACCGTTTATGCAGTGATTCTGTGCCATTCATTTGAATAAAAACCCATGTTTGGGCTTGTACCACCACTGTCTGACTCTTGGCTTTGATCGATACCCCACAACATGTTGAAAGTAAACAACTCTAGCGTCGGCCACCAGTAGTGCCAGAAGTACAGGACTTTTGACACCACAAGCCATATGTATGATTTCTGTTTTTTTCTCATTTTTTGATGATGTCACTGCGTATGCGGGGTGCGGTCAAGGCCAAACACTGTGTCTGCAGGGCGGGGTCAAGGCCAAGCACTGCATCTGTGGGACGTGGTCATGGCCAAGGTAACAGGGTCAGTAATCAAGCGCAGGTGTTGCTTGTGGCAGAGGCACACAGTTTTTGACTGTGCTCGAGAATACTGTGTTTGAGAGGACTGTTGGGCTGTATTCCCTTGCGTTTAAGGTTAATTGTATTTATTATTTAGTATGTTTAAGTGATGACCAAGTGACAGAATAAATCACCCTTTTTGTTGAATTAAATTTACGGTTTGAACTTCAGTTTTTTTTATAGAGCACACGTCTGAACTTAACCCCTGGCCATCGGCAACCAGTAGTGCCTAAAAGTATAAGACTTTCTGACATTACAGTATGTTTATTTGTCCTGTCATGCTGATGCATTCTGCCTAATTCAAGCTACAGTCATTTCTAGTCACAGTTCTGTTATGACAGTTCCTATACATATTGTATTTGGATATACAACTACTATTCTTAATTCTAAACTGTGAAGTGTATACTATTTTGGTATTGTATCTCTCTAGCTAGATGACACCATTTGACTGGTTTGATATGTGTAATTATTGGTACAGACCACTTTTATTAATGCACTTATTTTGTCTCTATTCTGTTTATTCCCAGACCACACACATGTGTGTATTATTGTTGAACTGTTACTACTACATGTCTGTACTGCTGCAAAGGAGACCAGTAAAAGAGGACAATCAAGCATCAAGCCTCTCTCTGTCCTATTCTTTCATATCTGGAAATATTAAGGGCCTAAAGTGGTGTTCTGGTCGACACACCGGCGTGAACCTAGGGAACAATAGAATCAGCACCCGAAATTCAGCATAGAGCATTCCCTTCACTACAGTAACTATATATGCAGCTATGCATTATTATACGTATGTATAAGTTAATATAGCAACAGTTAGCAACAGAGCTGTATCTGCAGACAGGACTGATGAAATAGGATTGTGGGTGTGTTTTTAGACCCTTTTGTGGCCCTACATCTTAACACACAATATTATGAAATCTCATGATAAGTTACACCATTTTAGGTCAGCCTGACCCAGTCCAATGTATCCATTACAATCAATCTATCTTACAGAACTATGTTCCTGTTTACTAGAACTAGAACTTCTGGTACGATAACCAAACTCTGAACTGTATTCCATTAAGTACAGTACTCAAGTAAATGTACTTAGTTACTTTCCACCACTGCATATTGTAGTACTGTTACAGTATATAAACAATGGACAGTACCCGAGACCAACAGTAGGGGGCATCAATACACCAACTGGCGTCTAGACAAAGTGTTCGTCAGAAGAAGAACATACCCACAATGCAGTAGTGAAAACAACATGGTGTGTTGACTGACTGTTGTTGAGCTCACTTTAAAATACCATAGATTTATATAAAAGTAAAATACAAAGAAAAGTAAAACGTGTCGTTTCTAAACAGTGTCATCGTTAAGCAGCAGGAGGACGTTTGTTAGCAGCTCAACCACTGAAACACAGCAGGTAAAGATCAACTCATTATGTTGTGTTTCATCTATTTATAACATTTAAGATGAACGGATCACGTCTTGTTTCATCTATTTGTCTTCATTAACTCATCATTTAAGTTGGAACATAAATCTAATTAGTCTTAGCTGTTAGCTTGTTATAAAGTGATCATAAACACTAACAACAGCTCCATAGCAGCAGCAAGACTAGCCCTGAAAAACATGAGTGTCATATCATGACTGTCATGGAGCTACTTCTTCCTGTTTTTTTAAATGTTTACATTTACAACCATTACATCTACATAAACATTCAGATTTCAAATATAAAGTACTGACCCCCCGGACACTGATGTTACAAGTTAAAGCGCCTGGGTCTAAGTACCCTTATCTTCCGTATTGTTCAATAAAAAGATCGCCGGCCATTTTCTCCGAATATTCTCCATATACTTTCAACTACGTGGCCCTATTGGTTGAGAGGTGTATTGCACTCTGATACATTATAATAATTTATTTTTTTAATAGAACATGGCCGCGGATCTGATTAAAATGCTTTTTATTGAACAATACGGAAGATAAGGGTACTTAGACCCAGGTGCTTGAACTTGTTACATCCGTGGCCGTAGGGTCAGCACTTAGTATTTGAAATTTTAATGTTAATGTAGATGTACTGGTTGTCGGTGCAAAATGTTCAAAAAACAGGAAGTACAGTAGCTCCATGACGCTTGTGGCAGACGAGCGTCATGTGAACCATGGCTACAGCAAGACATTGATATACATTGTTGTGTTTTATGTTGTTGTTGACGTCACTATTATCATTGTAACCCTATAGTTACATCAGTGTTTTATAGCATTACTGTGGTTAATCTCCATAATAAGCAATGAGGTGTAAACGTATCTTGTAAACCAGTAGGATCTTTACTCTGGCCACAGTAATGTTAATGTGATTGTCAAGTGAAGTTAGAGCTCCATGTCTTCATGCACCAGACATTGAATCCTTACCAACTAAACATTTATCATGCTGTAGTGTGTCAGACCTGGAATGACCATCCAGGTAATGTATGGCATTGAAAATAGTTTCCCTGTCTTGTTCATGGGCTGCATGCCCATTTTTGCCCATTTTGCTAGGCTTGGATGGCTTAGGGTTGAGGACAGAGTACAGCAACTTGCTATGGGCCTGGTCTTCAAGATACACCACAACATTGGGATCCCCCTGTATTTGTCAAAATACTTCCAAAATGTTAATCAAGTCCATGATCATAACACCAGAGGCAGCTCCACAAACCATGTTCAACCCAGATTTGGCACAACAAAGGGAATGAACTCTTTCTCATGCTATTCATCTAAAATGTGGAATGCCCTACCAAAAGGAGTAAAGGAGTGTAAAACCCTACTCACTTTCAAAAATGCCCTAAAGATACACCTTCAGGAGGCTGCAATTCAAAAATGGCCCCTGTCCAAGTCCTAACCTACCCCATGTCCTAACCTAACCTACCCCATGTCCTAACCTAACCTACCCCCCCCCCCTCTCTTTCTTTTTGTACATATTTTTCACCCTTCATACTTCATACCAGTAACCTGTAAACTGATTGTATGACATTCTGTATAGTAGTGTGTATATCTGTCTGTCTCTTATATGTCAACATGATTTGTGTGCATGGGGATCTCATCTTAAACAAGCTACGTGCTTAACTGAGCTATCCAGTTTAGTAGACCTTGTATTGCGAATTTGTACTTCCATGTACTGTTATGTACTGCCATGTACTGTTCTCATGTCTTACTAAATAAAGTACATCAATCAATCAATCAATGCAAATTAACAGTTTAGCTCCAAACCCATTAACTATATACATGCTGTAGTAATAATGTAGTTGTCTGTTTTCTTAAACAACCTGAAGGATAATACTGTAAGGATCATGTTGTACTTGTTCATCCATTATCTTCCAGTTCAAAGTAAAAGTTGTAAAAAAGAAAAAAAAGAAGCTGATCTAGCTCACAATGTGTCTCATCGCGATGCATTATTAGTCAATACCTTGTAGATCTGCTATTTTCAGATCACCTACTGTACGTATATACGGTAGGTTTAAACTGGTTACACTGATTTTGATGCCATACATTTTGCTGGGGGACCCCCCCGGAACCCTCTCAAGGACCCAGCTGGGGTCCCCGGAAGTCAGTTTGACAACCACTGTTCTAGACCCTTTTGTAAACGACTGTGCAGATCCATGGGCTGTCCTTTCATGAGGAGGGGGGTGGGGGGACTAGGATAGGTGGGTGGTCATATAGGAGGAGGAGGAGGGACCGGGTCAGGTGGGTGGTGCTGAGGTGGTGCTACACATGAAAATATCATTTTAACACTTACTGTACAGTTTTTAGAAAAACTTCCTTCCTAATCCTATATTAAAATGACTAATGGAGGACGGGCCGGCCAGCCGGCGGGCGGACGGACCTCTGACGTCACTCTGACTCAGCCATAGCCATATCAGGAGTTCCCAATGCAGCTACGGCCAAATATGGAGTGTCTTGTCTAGCCTCAATGTGTTGTCATGGCATCAGCCACAAACTAATCAGTCAGCACCAGAGCCATATAAGTTGCGTCACCTCCGTTCACTTCATCGGACCAGTTTACAGAATGCTCTGAGTCTATGAGCAGAGAGCCACAGATCCGACCGCTATGCCCCTATATGGTCATGTGCATATATGGGACAGACCGTCCTCAAACTCCGCGCACGCAGCAGCAAGGATGGGCAGTGTGACGTAGGTGTAAATGGCCTGAATCTCTAGTATAATAATAATACCCAATGACTATGTTTTAGGGGGAAAAGAACCATGGAACCCCATCTTGACCCACATACACTAGCAAACTACAGACCAATATCAAACCTTCCATTCATGTCCAAACTACTTGAAAGAGTTGTCTCCAGCCAGCTTACAGCCTACCTCACAAATAACAACCTCTATGACAGTTTTCAGTCTGGTTTCAGATCCCAACATTCCACAGAAACAGCACTGGTCAAAATCACCAATGACTTATTAATCGACACGGATAAAGACAGAACCTCCCTCCTGCTGCTCTTAGACCTCAGTGCCGCATTTGATACGGTCGATCACTCCATTCTACTCCACCGGCTAGAGCATCTGGTCGGTATCAAAGGTACTGCACTTAACTGGTTCCGCTCCTACCTCTCACATAGAACACAGCGTGTCTTTTTCAACAACACAATGTCAGATCACTCTCCTGTCAAATACGGTGTCCCACAAGGCTCAGTCCTTGGACCAATCCTATTCTGTTTATATATGCTTCCACTAGGGGACATCTTTAGAAAGTCTGGCATAAATTACCATTGCTATGCCGACGACACTCAAATTTACATCCCCATCACCACAAATGACCCATCCAACCTTCAAACCCTCGAAACCTGTTTAACTGAGGTTAAGTCATGGATGACCAGAAGCTTCCTGCTCCTAAACTCTGGTAAATCAGAAATGCTGCTAGTAGGCCCAGCTAAACACACCCATCTGTTCACTAACACAACTCTAAACCTGGACAGCTGCTCAATAACCCACAAACCAACAGTAAGAAGTTTAGGAGTAGTTTTTGACCCAACACTATCTTTCACATACCATATAAAAAGCACCACAAAATCTGCCTTCTTCCATCTCCGCAACATAGCCAAAATTCGCCCAATACTCTCACTTCCCGATGCCGAAACCCTGGTTCATGCTTTCATCACTTCAAGAATAGACTACTGTAATGCCCTCTTCTCCGGTTTACCATCAACAGCAACACATGGCCTCAGATTAGTTCAAAATGCAGCAGCTAGATTACTAACCAGGAAAAGGAAATACGATCACATCACACCAACACTCATAGCACTACACTGGCTGCCAATACAGGCCAGAGCTGATTTCAAGGTACTACTCCTGACCTATAAAGCCCTAAACGGACTTGCCCCATCCTACATGTCCAGTTTAATAGAACCATACATCCCTGGACGTCCATTACGCTCCCAGGATGCTGGTCTCCTCACAGTCACAACATATAATAAAGTAACAGTTGGGGGCAGAGCATTCACACATCGTGCCCCCTATCTCTGGAATTCTCTCCCTCAAGTTGTTAGAGATGCCGACTCTCTGGGCATTTTTAAATCTAGGCTAAAAACGTATCTTTTTTCCCTGCATTATGGCTCCCCCTAGTTTTATAGAATCGTAGTTTGATAGTAGTTTATAGTATAGTAGTTTTATTGAACTTATTGCTTGGTTTACTGCCATGTCCTTGCACTATGGTTTTAAATATTGTTCCAAATGTATTCTCCTTCTTTTTGTCTTTTTTTTCTTTCTTTGCTGTGTACTGCATGGTACCTTGTTTGACCATGCAGGCACATTTTACGGTGTGTTTCGACTACTATGTATTTTGTATTGTGAAGTGCACAGAGACCCCTTGGGGTGATGTTGCACTATAAATAAAAATAAACTGAAACTGAACTGAACTGAAACTGATCTTTAAAATCCTTATTCAATTCCTTCATTTCAGGCCAGTGTGTGGAGTCCAGACTGCAGGTGAAGATGAACTCTCCAGACTCAGCCAGGGCTATCTCTATTAAACAGGAACCTGAAGACCACCCACACCTCAGTACGTTTCATGTGCTCGCTCTTTCTTGAATGTTTTTATTTAATTTTTTTCTGTTCTGTTGTGGGGTTGTCACAATATCTAATTTTACTGAGAAATAATCATGACAAAATATATCATGACAATGATAATATCCTGATGATTAAACAAATTGCTCATTCTGTCTGGTTGCAGAAACATAAAAAACAGATTGGCTACTTTCACCTTATTCACTTTAAACCATTATTTGCATCGTAGGAGTCCATCTTTTGTCACATTCTTCCTTGTGTAATCTTGAATTATGAAGGATTTCTTCAATAATATAAGAATCCTACAATCTTTGCACCCAAGATTCATATGCTGGAGTGTTGGGCTTAGGCCATATTGCATTTACCTTCTGCATATTACTATTATTCTATAATATTACTGTTATTCTGGACACCACTAGGTCTCCAGTTTTGAAGTCCTTATTCAATTCCTTCATTTCAGACCAGTGTGTGGAGTCCAGACTGCAGGTGAAGATGAACTCTCCAGACTCAGCCAGGGACATTTCTATTAAACAGGAGGAACCTGAAGAGCATCCACTCAGTAAGTTTCATGTGCTTTTTATTTCTGTCATTTTGTTCTGTTCTGTTGTAGAACTGCAACAATATCTTAATTCTCGCTGTACAATAACCATTGCAAAAATATCTTGACACTGATAATAATAAACCATAACGAAATAGCATAACCAAAAGCCACATCTCTTTTGAGTAAATGCAACACTAATAGAAAAACTGCACCATATATCTTCACATTGTACATAGTACATTCTATCAGAAGTGGAAAAATACTTCCTTGAAAACGGTTTGTGAGATTCGTCCCAGACACACAGACAGACAGATTCACAGACTCACAGACCTATTTCTAGACGTACAGATACATGCCATAAAAACTATTTTACATAGATTTTAAACTACGACCCAACTTTCACCTGACATTTCAAGCTTTCATGTGTGGAGATGTTTCTGTTTCATGATGTCATGCACTTAACGGCATAAGATGTGATTGGTCTACTTTTGAGGGGAAATACATGCTGTAGGCCTACATACACACAGACAAACCCTGTTCTATACGAGTCTAAACGTGTATCTGAGCCTGTCTTGCATCTATTCTTTTGAGGTGCCGCTTTTTCCACTTTGGTGGTATTTTTTTTATGTACCTGTTCTATATGGCTTGGCCTATGGTCAAATTTCCTCTTTCGGGAACCAATAACACAGCAAAGAAAACACACAAGCCCTTGTAGACGCACAGTCAGAAACTGAGCCATTTTGGGAGTTTCTGTATACCCGAGAGTGTACAAAATTGAACCAAATGGTCCCTTACATGTCCATTTGGTTCCATTTGTACATTCCAGAGTTAGATTAACGCTGGAGGGGTCCCTGTGTACATTTTATATCTGCAGTATGTGTACAAATTGGTCCCTGGGCAGTAGACTACATCTGGGTTAGGGTTAGGATGAAAACATGGAGGATGGAAATGTTTATTTACACTTCAGGAATCCAGTGTTTACTATCATGTTATTTTTCTGCTCCTAGACATCCTGCACATGGTTGTGTGTAAAGAGGAGGATTCTCCTGAACAGAAGAGGAGCCCCAGTCTGCTCCAGGAGCAACCAGATCCTTCGCACATTAAAGAGGAACAGGAGGAGATACTTCTAAGACCAGAGGAGCCTGATGGATCAATGTTGACATTACTAGCAGTGAAAAGTGAAGTTGATGATGAAGACAACTCTTCACACTGCTCTGAAATTGAAGTTGAAGTTGAGCTTGAATCTGACACTGAAGTCACTGAAGACAGTGATGATTGGGAGGAGACCAGTGGAGGTCAGTCAGTGTTAAACACAGGGACAGGTACTACATGTGTGGGGAAACTGGGAGTTGGTATGACGACTAAATTGGGGAAAAAAGATTAAAAAAAGATTAAATCAGAAATATTAACAAGGAAGCTGTAGTGCTCCTAAACAATTGACTTGTTTGATGATGGAAGCTATATGTATTTGTACTGACCTCTCTCTCTCTCTCTCTCTCTCTCTCTCTCTCTCTCTCTCTCTCAGAAGTGAGGTCCCAGTCTTCGCAGACTCAAATCACCAGCTCTACAACCAGACAGAAACAAGGAGATGATGATCAACCAGGATCTTATAGTCATCAACAATTTACCAAGGTTTTAACTCAACCAGAAGAACTAATGGCTTACATAGACTTCCTGAGCGACAGACATCAACCAGATGGAGAAAAACCTTTCCACTGTAAACTTTGTGACATGAGTTTCTGTTGGTCAGGTGACTTGAAGACACACCAGCTTAGTCACGCTAAAGAAAAACCTTTCCACTGTACACACTGTAATAAGAGTTTCAATGAGTCAAGTTCTTTAAAGGCACACCAGCGTATCCACACTGGAGAAAAACCTTTCCACTGTAAACATTGTGACAAGATTTTCAGTCAGTCGCGTTATCTGAAGAAACACCAGCTTATCCACACTGGAGAAAAACCTTACCACTGTAAACATTGTGACAAGAGTTTCAGTCGGTTAGATACCCTGAAGATACACCAGCGTGTCCACACTGGAGAAAAACCTTTCCACTGTGAACTTTGCGACAAGAGTTTCATTAAGTCATCTGGACTGAAGACACATCAGCATATCCACACAGGAGAAAAACCTTTCCACTGTGAACTTTGCGACAAGCGTTTCATTCATTCATCTGATCTAAAGAAACACCAGCGTATCCACACTGGAGAAAAACCTTTCCACTGTAAACTTTGCAACAAGAGTTTCATTCAGTCATCTGGACTGAAGACACATCAGCGTATCCACACTGGAGAAAAACCTTTCCACTGTAAATATTGTGACAAGAGTTTCAATCAGTCATCGGGACTGAAGAATCATCAGCGTATCCACACTGGAGAAAAACCTTTCCACTCTTGACACATCGTTAACAGTTTGAGAAGAGTTTCAGTCAGTTAAGTGTTCTGAAAAGACATCAGTGCATTCACAGACACCAAAAGGGGAAAAAAGAAAAAACATTCCAATATAAATTACCTCACTGGGAGGATCGAATTAAACAGCTGTATGTTGTCAGGGAGTTGGATAGAGAGGCAAAAATATGAATATTTATACTGCTCCTGTCAACAGAAGTTTTCATTAGGACTCAGCTTTTGGAGTCATCAGTGTATTATAACAGTAACTTTTACCTAGAGGTATTGTAAATTATTTTTATTACTATAAATGACCATGTAAACCATATCAATTGTATAGAACAGTTTTACTAGAATGTTATAGTTGTTATATTATGATGTAGATGATGTCATTTGCACGCACTGCAGACTCTAAGGACCCTATTTTGCCTAATCTTAATAGGCATTTTTTATTACTAGAGTTGTCGGTCCCATTTATGCATTTCACCATGTATGGGCATAGCATCTGGACAACCGGATCCTATATGCCTATGGGCGGATCGGGTTTATTTATGGTTAAGTCTGAGTCATAGTGACATAATTGATGCAATGTGAGCTTGTAGATCGGTTATTTTCACTTCTTTTTTATTTAACTAAACTTTTTTTCCCACGATTTTTGCAACCCATTTTTTCACTCAGTGCCAATTGTCTAAGTAATCCTGGGCGCTACACTCCCTCTGCCAGCCTAGGGAGAGCCTAGAGCCGAGCTCATGCCTCCTTCAATGCATGAGAGCTAGCAAGCCGCTTCTTTTCACCTGACAGGGGGGAGTTTCCCTGGTTAGACGTAGCGCGTGGAAGGAACACGTTATTCCAACCAGTTCCTTTCCCCTCCATTAGGTGCCCCGGCTGACCAGGGGGAGGTAGTAGATAGACCAGGATTACTTTTCACTATTTTTAAATATTTTTTGAAATACATTTTAAAAATGCAAGTTAGGGCCCTCAGTCTTAAAGGGACAGTACTGCACCAGTGCTACCAGTGGAAAAGTTAGTATATAGTACTGTCTGATCTGAAATTACTACTGATTGATTTGATTGGTTCAGTTTCTGCCTGTTTTTATTGCATTTACCTGTCCATGCTTCAAATGACTGTTTAAATTTGTTGAAACCTGGAACCTTATTTGAATCTACGATGAAATATAATTAATGAATTATTGATATAATAAGGATAATATGTTCTGTAGTGTTTTACACATGACCAACATACAATGGATTTGAGAAGTATATTGTGAGAGAAATGTATGCACTGCACCACTGGCAACGGTACCCCGTAAACAGGGCCAGGAGGAATTCGGATGGGACAAGTAGATTAAAGAAGTACTTTAGAAAAACCTTAATGTCAGACTTGCAGTTCTCTGTATTGCAAATTATTGTTGTTATTCACTTATACTATAAATGGCTATAAACTATATACAGTATATGGTACAACAGTTTTTTCTAGAATTCTGCAGTTTTGATATGATTGAATGTAATCTTGCTGTGTTTCATTACACCCAATGGGAGGCACAATTTCAGTTATTTTACTTATTAAATATTGGTTAACTGAGGGGAGAAAATTCACGTATTTTAATGAATTATGATGAGTATTTTTTACAATTAATGTTATGGCTATGATCACTATTACGTTGTATTACATTATTAGAGTGTTATGTGGTATTACATTAAAGCCTATGCAAAGCACTATAGCACACACACACACACACACACACACACACGCACGTGTGCGTGCGTACACACACACATACACACACACACACACACACACACACACACACACGCAAGATGTTTCATTATTATGCTTTAATGTATAATATGGTTATCAGGAAGGTGAAACATCAGCTATGCTGTCTTAACATTATTATATTTAGGATGTTTGGAAGAATTTAGTCTGCAGGCACAATTCAGAATCAACTTTAGTGTCACATGTTCACATCACATGATTACAGATGTTAAGGACAATTACAATTATACTGTACAACATCTGGAGTTACAGGAAGAGTTCAAATAGAGAAAGAATATAGAAGAAAGGAACACAGAGCAAGTAAAAACTAAACTGAACAGGAAGGAGCAAGTATATGCATCTTCAGAAGTATATGCATTTATTAATATACCAATGGAGCCAGGTCTACAGACAGGACTGATAAAATAGGATTGTGGGTCTGCTTTTATAACTTGTTGTGGCCATACATCTTAGAACACAATAATATGAAATCTCATGATTAGTTAAAGACCATTTTAGGTCAGCCTGACCCAATGCAATTCATCCATTACAATCAATAAATCTTAAGAACCTTTTTCCTGTTTCCCAGAACATTCTGGTATAATAACCAAACTCTGAACTGTCTGGAACATGCATGCCATCATTCTCTTATGCATGCAATGATTCATATAAACAACATTTCTGCTCAAAAAGTAACTTGTGATGTTCTTACTGTGTCACAGTCTGAATATACCATACAGTTTGAATGTATCATATAAATAGTGATATATTTACATGTTCTTTTTTTTTTTTTACAAATATTTATCATGTAACATGGTATGTTGGTATATGTTGTATCCTGCATTTCTATGAGACGTGATCAGACCTGTGCAGCATCAATGTGCACTGATGAAAGCTGTGATGGATGTAGGGCTGCAACTATCCATGACTTTCTAAGCAGTTCATCTACAGATTACTTTCCTGATTAATCCAAAAATCGAGAATATATTTTATTTTGTTTTTTTAAATATATATCAACGAATCAATCAATTACTTTAGCCTTATTTCACACGATGCTGCACAACAGTGTCCTGCAAGACTAGTGAAAGTAGCTGATCTACAAGCTCAAAATGCATCACATCGTGACACGTTGTGAGCTTGTAGATCGGCTCTTTTCACTATTCTTTAAGCTCTGGAAGTTTTTTTTGTCTTTTTTAAATAATGACATGCCTAAAATAGGGATTGATCATTAATTGATAAATGTATTAAATGATTATCAATTTGTTTTTAATAATACATTATGTATTAGTTGGATGAACTGCTTTACTCCTAGATGGATGTTCTCTTGTCTACAGGTCAGGAAGGTCACATAGTACTGTTACTGTATATAAACAATGGACAGTACCCGAGACCAACAGCAGGGGGCAGCAATACACCAACTGGCGTTGTTGATTGTTGTTGAAGTGTTGATTGATTGATTGATGTACTTTATTTAGTAAGACATGAGAACAACAGTACATGGAAGTACAAATTCACAATACAAGGTCTACTAAACTGGAAGACTCATAAAAGCACTGAGCTTGTTTCAAATGAGTTCCCCATGCACACAAATCATGATACATATAAGAGACAGACAGATATACACAACTACTATAGAATGTCATACAATCAGTTTACAGGTTACTGGTATGAAGAGTGAGAAATATGTACAAAAGGAGAAGGAGAGAGGGGGGGGTAGGTTAGGTTAGGACTTAGACAGGGGCCATTTTCCAATTGCAGCCTCCTGAAGGTGTATCTTTAGGGCTGTTTTGAAAGAGAGTAGGGTTTTACACTCCTTTACTCCTTTTGGTAGGGCGTTCCACATTTTTGATGAATAGCATGAGAACGAGTTACTTCCCTTTGTTGAGCCAAAAAAGGGTTGGACAAGGTTTGTGGAGCTTCCTCTGGTATTGTGATCATGGACATCATTAACATTTTGGAAGTATTTTGACAAATACAGGGGGATCCCAATGTTATAGTATATCTTGAAGACCAGGCCCATAGCAAGTTGCTGTACTCTGTCCGCAACCCTAAGCCATCCAATCCTATCAAAATGATCAGGGGTTAGATGGGTTTTGTAATTGAGGCCAAGAAGTAGCCTTACAAGTTTGTTTTGGGATGTTTGGAGCCTTGTTTTTAAGGCCTTGGAGGTGTTGTGATACCACGAAGTACATGCATAATCGTAATGACCTTGTATGAGGGCCACTGCAAGAGTCTTCAGAGTCTTCTTACTGACTTTACGATCAATACTCCGCAAATAGCGTGTTTTTTTGTGGACCGTTTTGATCGTTTTTTCAGCATTTTTGTCACCAGAGAGGTCAGCCTCTAAGATAGAGCCCAGGTAGGTAATTTCGTTTTTTCTTTTGATGATATCATCACCCGCTTTGATCGTGAAGCTCTCTGCCTTTCTGAGGTTAGGAGTGGACCCAAAGAGGATGCATTCCGTTTTGCCCAGGTGTAATGAGAGCTTGTTGTCGGAGAGCCAGATGCAGATCTTGTTGAGTTCAGAGCTGAGAGTTTTCTCAACCTGCAGCCTGTCCCTGTCCGAGACTAGCAGGGCCGAGTCATCTGCGAACAGGAACAGGTTGCAGTCGCAGGCTGATGACATGTCATTCACATATATCAGGAACAGTAAGGGCCCTAGTATACTTCCTTGGGGAACACCACAAGTCACTGGGAGGGGGGGGGGACTGGGTGCCGTTTACTTCCACCACTTGCTCCCTCCCTTCCAGGTAGGATCTCATCCAGTTCACTGACGTGTCATCAAAACCTATTGCTTTGAGCTTATTGATCATAATTGGGTGATTAACGGTGTCAAAAGCCTTCTGGAGGTCCAGCATGACCATGCCGCAATATTTGCCCTTTTCGATCTCTTGTTTGATAGAGTCGTTCAAATAGAGAAGGCATGTGTCAGTGGAGTGGTTTGTTCTGAAGCCAGATTGGAATTTGTAGATTAGATTTTTCTCGGCAAGATACTTGTCGACCTGTTCATAGACTATTTTTTCCATGACTTTCGAGATGGAGCTTAGAATAGAAATAGGGCGGTAGAAGAAGAACATACCCACAATGCAGTAGTGAAAACGACATGGTGTGTTGACTGACTGTTGTTGACACTTTAAAATACCATAGATTTATATAAAAGTAAAATACAAAGAAAAGTAAAACGTGTCGTTTCTAAACAGTGTCGTCGTTAAGCAGCAGGAGGACGTTTGTTAGCAGCTCAACCACTGAAACACAGCAGGTAAAGATCAACTCATTATGTTGGCTTTACTTTGTATTTATTGACTCAATATGGAATATAATATGTAATTGCTGTTACTTGATAGATTATAATTCATGTGATCATTAACACAACAAGTACTCAAAGCAGCTATACGTACATTGTTTTGCTACATGTTGTTGATTTAACTATTATTAATGTAATGGTTAATGTCCATATAAACAATGATCAGACGTTGCTTGTACATGAGTAGGCTTGGATCAAGACGGTCATCGGTCATAATGAACGTCTTGAAGTTATTTCTAAATAGTCTTTGCACTTTCACACTTTGGGTCCGTCCGTACATCTACTTAAACGTTCAGGTTTCAAATATAAAGTGTTTACCTCATGGCCACGGATGTTACAATTATGTTCGGGGCCTCAGAAGTACCCTTATCTTCCGTATTGTTCAATTTTAATCATTTTAATCCGATCTGTGTCAGATCTCCGTATTCTTTCAACTGCGTGACCCTATTGGTTGAGAGGTGTATTGCACTCTGATACATTATAAGTATGAGGAAAATGGCCACCGATCAGGATTAAAATGTTTTCTATTGAACAATACGGAAGATACGGGTACCTTTGAGGGCCCGTACATAATTGTAACATCCGTGGCCATGAGGTAAACACTTTATATTTGAAATCTGAACGTTTATGTAGATGTACAGACCCCAAGTGTGAAAGTGCAAAGACTATTTTGAACCTACTCCAAGACTGTCAGATAATATATGACAGTCTTCTATCAAGGCTACATGAGTAGGATCTTTACTCTGTCCACAGTAATGTTACTGTGATTGTCTGTCAAGTGAAGTTAAACATTTGTCTGAGCACTTGTCGTGCTGTACAGCGAGGGAAATAAGCAACTAGATCTATGAAAAGATCTACAAGCTCACAACACGCCGCATTTCGAGCTTGTAGATCTGCTATTTTCAAAAGAATCTTGAAACATTTCAACAACACAAATCTGGTAAGGGGGTCCCTGGCACAAAATGCTTTTTAGATGGGGGGGGATATTCATTTTGGGAACAATGTTTGAGAACCACTGGTTTAAACAACATTAGGGAAGCAAGCCCAAATAAGGACCGGAACAAGTCCATAAAAACACAACTACCAATGTCTACAAGCGACATTACAGATAAACAAGCCCAAAGTCGCTTATAATATTAGCAGACATGGCAAAACTGATGCTGTTGTGTGTCAGGCCTAGAATGACCATCCAGGTAATGCATGGCATTGAAAGTAGTTTCCCTGTCTTGTTCATGGGTTGCTTTCTTGCTTTTTGTTTCTTTTCCCTCATCAGATTCCTTGAAAAAGGCTCTCCATCATTATCATCTTGACTAGATCTGTGAGATCTGAACATCTCAGTCTAATGAGACTGAGTTTGAGCTTTTAGGGAGGGGCCAAAGTGCACCGATGTAAATTAAAGGGTTGCACTGGATTTATGACTAAAAACAAGACAAAACGATCATTGTGCGAAATGGATCGTGGCATGATCACTGTTTTATCTTGTTTTCATAATTGTTGGAAGCCAAAATTGTAATTGACAATAGAATGTGAATAATTCAGCAGCCCAACTTTGATCACTGCCTTCATCGAGGTCAAATAAAGGCTGTTTATGTGATCAAATATAATTCCCCATCCCTACTTGTGAACATAAGTTTTGCTTGGGGATGTATTTTGGGCCACATTTCAGTGTTTGAACTGCACTTATTGGCTACTTTCACCTTATTCACTTTACACCATTATTTGCATCGTTGGAATCACTCCTTTGATACTCTTGTGTAATCTTAAGTTAAGCGTGATATCTTCTACAATACTGTATATAAACTGTGTAAACCATTATCCTTGCACCCAACGTTCATATGTTGTTTGACTTTAATAACTGGAGACTACTGTGTCCAGTCATTAATGTCCTTTTTCAATTCCTTCATTTCAGACCAGTGTGTGGAGTCCAGACTGCAGGTGAAGATGAACTCTCCAGACTCAGCCAGGGCCATTTCTATTAAACAGGAGGAACCTGAAGACCATCCACAACTCAGTAAGTTTCATGTGCTCTCTCTTTCTTTCATATGCTCTGTTCTGTAGGACTGTCACAATATCAAATGTACACTGCGATATCAATGGTAAACCAAAAAAATACCAGCAAAAATGTCATACAGAGCCACATCATACAAATCTGTTCACATAGATTTTAAACTACTTCCTGTTTAAGGTGTTCAATTCAAGGTTCTGATTAGGAACAACACACACAGTGCTAGATTTATTACGGTGGTGTTTAATTACTTCTTCTGTTTAAGAAAGTAGGTAGCTGATATATTGCACTTTTACCTTAGCGCTAGGTATACTCTCAGTTGCTTGTTTCAGAAGAAAATGCACTTAAGACTTCTGGTGATTCGTAGTTTCCTGCCTACCTATGTTGAATGCACTTATTGTCGCTTTGGATAAAAGCGTCTGCTAAATGACTGTAATGTAAATGTAATGTACTTCCAAACTTTTCACCAGAAATATCAAGTTTTCATGTCTGGAGGTGGCTCCGTTTCATAACGTCATGCACATAGCGGCATGAGCTGTGATTGGTCTACTTTGAAAGTAGCAGACTGTAAATACAGACAGACAGACAGACCTGTTGTATACGACTTGGCCTACAGCCTAATTTACTCCCAAATCAGAGCTCACAAGTGAAGCATTATGTTTTAATATCGTTTGATAATTTTAGGACTCAAATTAAGTATTTGCTTTAACACCATTATTTATTTGTTGGGTAAAGTAACTAAATATATCAATTCAGATTACTTATGTATATATAGAATATGTATTTAGCTGAAATCTTGCTAAAACGTTGAAGCCTGAGTTTAGGCTGTCAGTTTCCAGAAACACCTGTAATAACCTTTAGTTATAAACTGGTCAATCTAAGTAGGCAATAGCTCATTTTCTACATAGAACATGGACAAAGGAAGAATGGTTTTACATTTTAGAAATCCATTGTGACAAGAGTTTCAGTGAGTTAGGTTCCCTGAAGACACACCGGCGTGTTCACACTGGAGAAAAACCTTTCCACTGTAAACATTGTGACAAGAGTTTCAGTGAGTCAGGTTCTCTGAGGTATCACCAGCGTATCCACAAACCTTTCCACTGTAAATATTGTGACAAGTGTTTCAATCAGTCAGTTCACCATACACCAGCATTGGTGTACAATACGCCACAGTGGGCAAAAACTTTTCCACTGTAAACATTGTGACAAGAGTTTCATTGTGTCAACTGACCTGATTATACATCAGAGTGTTCACACTGGATAAAAACCTTTCCACTGTAAACATTGTGACAAGAGTTTCAGTCGGTCAGGTTCTCTGAAGAAGCACCAGCGTTTCCACACTGGTGAAAAACCTTTCCACTGTAAACATTGTGACAGTCAGTTAAGTGCTCTGAAAAGACATCAGTGCATTCACACCAAAAGGGGAAAAAATAAAACACTTTCCACTATAAATCTGGGAGGATCAATTAAACAGCTGTATGTTGTCAGGGAGTTGAATAGAGAGGCACAAATATCATGTATATTTATACTGCTCCTGTCAACAGTTTCCATTAGGACTTGGCTTTTGGAGTCATTCCCCAGCTATAGTTTTTATATTATGATTTAATGTCATTTAAATCAAACGGCGGGGAGAAAGTGAAAGAAGACTCAACTAACGCTGAAAAGCACCAACATTTTTAAGCAGTGGCTGCTGAAGGAGCACTAAAACAGTGAAACGCCCCAGCGAAGGGTACATTTTCCGCACAGCACCCACACTGGAGGAAACTGTTCTCTTGTCATAATGTTAAATGTGTTTGGCAAGAGTTTCAGTCAGGAAAGATCTCTGAGAAGACATCAACGTATTCACACCAAGGGGGAAAAACAACTTTCTACTAAATTACCTTCCCTGGAGGGATCAAATTAAACAGCTGTATGTTGTCAGGGGGTTGGATAGACATTTTAAAATGTAATGGATATTTATACTGCTCCTGTCAACAGAAGTTTTCATTAGGACTCATCTTTAGGATACATTCCACAAGCTTTTTTATTTTCTATTAAAACATTACAACAATCAGTTAGAAGTGTTATCGGTAACATTATTATTAGTATTAATTTTACCACAATACATCTTTTTTGCACAATAGTGCGGTGTTATTATTTTTTTATATTATAAATGACCATGTAAACCATATCAATTGTATAAGCTAGAACTGATTTACTCGAATTTTACAGTTTTAATATTATGATTTGATATAATTTTGCTGTGTTCTATTACATGCCCAATGAATGGGGCACTATTTCAATTATTTTACTTATTAGATATCAGTTAACTGAGGGAAAAATACTGTGCATGTAACTTTTTTTAAAGAATCATGACAGTAATTGTTACAATTAATGGGAGGGCTATGATCATTATTATAATTATAAGTTGTATTACATTTATATTGTGATATGCAATATGTTTCATTATTATGAATTGTTTAGTGAATTGTTATCAGGAAGGTGAAACATAAGCTATGATCTCTTAACATTACTTTATTTTGGATGTGTGGAAGAATTTAGTCTGGAGGCAGGAATCAGAATGCTCAACTTTATTGTCACATCACATGATAACAGTCACAGTTATCTGCAGTTACAGGAAGACTTAAAATAAAGAAATAATATAGACGAAACAAACAAGTAAAACAAATACAAAGATTTTAAAAACAGGTACGGTATATCGTATATGCATCTTCAGATCTCAATTATATAGGTTATATACAGTACATTTAATATACATCCAACAACCATTTGCAGACAGATCTGACAAAATAGGATTGTGGGTCTTGTTTTATACCTTATTATGGCCCTAAGACTTGGTGTACTTTTTTTTTAAAGTTATTTTTTTATTATGAAATCTAATGATTAGTTACACCATTTTAGGTCAGCCTGGCCCAGTGAAATTCATCCATTACAATCAATCTATCTATACAGAACTGTCTGTTTCCCAGAACATTCTGGTACAATAAACAAAACTCTGAACTGTATGTAAACAGTTCTGTTTAAAAACAATGTTTCATGTTTTATGATGTAAAGCAGCATTTGTGGGGTTAACAATCTGCGGGAACTCAAGAGTAGTGTGTGTTTCAACACGGATGAGAGAGAGGGACGGACACGTATCCGGTGTTCCTCCCTCTCTGGTCCGGGTCGTCCGTTGTGAACGAGAGAGACAAACAAACAGCAGAGAGTGAACGTGATGCAGAGAAAGTTTGTTATATTATAAGTTTACAGTGAACAAACCTTTGTGTAACTTGTGTCTGAGATTGTCTTTGTTCGACAGTCTGTGTAAAGTTATGAAAACAGGAGGAATTTACACACGACGTTCAAATACTGTTTGTTTTATGGACTAATGCTAACGCTAATGCTAAGGTAGAGCTTTGAGCAACCAGGGCTTCACTCTGTGTTCCTCTGACAACGTGGGATGAGATTGGAACCTGACCCTGTGACGGTTGGAGGACTGAGGGACGTCCAGGAACGTTAACTAAGGAACCACACTTTGATTTGACTCACCCAGGTGTGTGTGTGTGTGTGTGTGTGTGTGTGTGTGTGTGTGTGTGTGTGTGTGTGTGTGTGTGTGTGTGTGTGTGTGTGTGTGTGTGTGTGTGTGCGTGTGCGTGTGTGTGTGTGTGTTCTCTCACATTCGTTTGGAAGCCATAGTTAAAATATAATTGTAGTAATTGAGCAGCCCTACTTTGATCACTCCTATCACAAAGGTCAATTAAAGGTGGATTATGTATTATTATTAATCAGTATCGTTCTCTTTAGCTCATCAGTACGGTTTATGAGGTATTCAGTGTTGAACTGATCACTCTCAGCGCGGCTTTTGAGAAACTCAGAAATACTTACTGACCTTCAAGTCTTGTAGTGCTGATAGTGTGTCAGACTTTAATCTTAAAGGTCTTGTAGTGTAAAAAAAAGAAAAGAAATAAACCACATTTACTGTAAAACTGAGATTGTAATGTATCTGAGGCATTTTATATGTCTCTATTATAGTGGAGTAAAGCTTTTACACCATAGCTCAGCACTCTGAAATATTTTATGAATATTGATGAATGATAAGTAAATGTTTTATTCTATTGGTGATTTCCACAGAGAACCACAGGGAGAGATCTACGCTATCAAGAGAGATGGCCTCCAAAAGATCATTAACATGGTCAGAGGAACAGCGACAGATGGACCAGAGACATGGACTGTTTGATGCAATGCTGCAACCTGTAGTAAAGTTGTACAGGATAGGTATGTAGTGTTTTATTTACAACCTGTAGTAAAGTTGTACAGGATAGGTATGTAGTGTTTTATTTACAACCTGTAGTAAAGTTGTACAGGATAGGTATGTAGTGTTTTATTTACAGGTAGTCAAACTTACAGTAACTTTCTTATAACAAAGATACAACTTGTCTCTTTTCCTCTGCTATTATTTTAGAACGAAGAAAGTGAATTTACAGCTAAATAATGAAGAGTTGTATTGATTGATTGATTACTTTATCAACACGATTGTTACTACAGTACATGTAGTACAGTCAGAAGTTATTAAAGTCCTTATTCAATTGCTCCATTTCAGACCAGTGTGTGGAGTCCAGACTGCAGGTGAAGATGAACTCTCCAGACTCAGCCAGGGACATTTCTATTAAACAGGAGGAACCTGAAGACCACCCACACCTCAGTACGTATAGTCACTATCTGCAAAAAATGTAATGACATTGATAATATCCGGATATTCATAGCCATCATTAAATATCACTCAATATTCCTTTTTAACATGTTTTATTCTCATTACAATATCCAAAAGCACGTCCTATTTTTCACAAATGCAATACAAAAGAAAAACTGCAACAAATTGTACATTTTTCTACAGAGTAGACCAAAGCATCTAGAACAGGGTTTGTCTGTCACACAGCTCAAGCCGCTAAGTGCATGTATCTCTCACAGAGCAGTCTGTTAGTCTGCTCTGTGTGAGATAACAGATCTTTGACAAGCTTTTTAAAGCTTCTTGATTTGAGGTGTAACCACTTCAACCCTAGCATCCCTTTGCTGGGGGTATTTGAAAAAATACTGATCTACAAACTCAAGAGATTTGGTGTAGAGGGAAAAGAGAAAGGATCAAGTACAGAGTCGACCCTGCTCAACATTAGTATTAGTTAAAGGGCAAGACCACTTTGGTAACTACACAACCCAAACCTCTACCAAAGTGGTCTTGCCCTTTAACTAAGCTTTTTTTTTCTCACACTTTCAGAGAATATCTGTGGTCGTAATGGGGACATAGTTGACAATAGATGCCAAAAAATATATAAAGGTATAATTGTTGAGAATTTTTCCAATCTGAATTACTTCCTGTCAAACAAAAAAAAACATAATATGAGATTACATCGGTGGGTAAGTAGGTAGCCTTGAGAACTAATTATTCCCGAGCCATGTGGCCCATAGGGCAGGAGCTTATCTCCTGTTTCTGTGGCGTGAGGTGGCTTGATGTACAAGTATATCCCTGATTGATTGATTGATGTACTTTATTTAATAAGACATGAGAACATCAGTACATGGAAGTACAAAAAAATCACAATACAAGGTCTACTAAACTGGGAGGCTCATTAAGCACTGAGCTTGTTTAAGATGAGATCCCCATGCACACAAATCATGATGACATATAAGAGACAAACAGATATACACAACTACTATACAGAAAGTCATACAATCAGCTTACAGGTTACTGGTGTGAAGAGTGAAAATAAATGTACAAGAGAAAAAAAGAAATAGGGTGGGGGGGGGGAGGTTAAGACTTAGACAGGGGCCATTTTCGAATTGCAGCCTCCTGAAGGTGTATCTTTAGGGCAGTTTTGAAAGTGAGTAGGGGTTTGCACTCCTTTACTCCTTTTGGTAGGGCGTTCCACATTTTTGATGAATAGCATGAGAACGAGTTCATTCCCTTTGTTGAGCCAAATCTGGGTTGAACATGATTTGTGGAGCTTCCTCTGGTGTTATGATCATGGACTTCATTAACATTTAGGAAGTATTTAGACAAATACAGGGGGATCCCAATGTTGTGGTGTATCTGAGCCATGATGTACACAGACTTACCCCAATCCAACTCTTGATGCTGAGTGTCAAGCGGGGAGACATTGCGTCATATTTATAGTCTTTGGTATGACCCGGCCGGGGTATTGAACCCTGACCTCCCAATCTCAGGGCGGACCCTTTAACCATGCCAATTAGCTGGGTTTTCTAATCGGCGGGTACTAACCAATTTTAACTTATTATATCATTCAGTGCCACATGACGTCTAAGACGTCACGTGGCCTGAGCTCCACGTGACGTCTAAGACGTCATGAAAAAAAATGGGAAAAAAAAAACATTTTTTTTTTCTAAAGATGTTCAGAACTCAAGATATCATGATTTGAAAATATTCTGCTCCATTCACTCTTTGTTTAAGTTCTTACTTAAAAAGGCTGTATCTCGGCTCCTAAGCGCTTTTTTTTTAACAATGAATTTTGGCTGTGGCACTCAGAGCCAATTCTGCCTGTCATGGCACACATTATGTGGCCTTCAAAAACTCACTCTTTGGCACCTCCTACAGGTGCTTGCCACAAAAAAGCCCAGTGATTGGGATTAAGCCTTTTCAGCTGTGCTATGACCTGTAATGAGTGTTAAGGCGTGTCAGGTCAGCTCATTGATTTCAGCACCCCTGAATCCTAATTTGTTTGTTGAAAGGGAGTTTCTTAACTTGGACAGAGCTCCTCATTCTTTTCCCTGCTTTTGAGCCTTGGAGAGCCTTTGCTTGTGAGTTTTCATGTTTAGTTCTACATTCTTGTATTGTAATTCATGTGGCATTTCAACCCGATCGCCAGAGGAAACGTTCTCATTGAACGTTTTTCAGCGTTTCTCAAAATCCGTGCATAGACTACTGGAAAACCACAAATTCCGTGCATAGCCGCCTCGCATCGCCCCCATTGTGACTAAACCATTTCGGAGCCGCGCAGTCTCAAGGGAATTGTCGCTTTGTGAAGGACCACCGAGCGCGCTAAAGCGCGCGAGTTGCCGTCCTGAACATAGCGACATTCCCTTGAGCCTACTCAGCGGCGTTTGAGTTACGTACCGATAGGCACAGAATCGTAAATTTTGTTGTGGGGACTGCTCTACTTCCTGGTTTTTCCGGGTTGCGACTGGTTACGCCCACCGTGGGACTCCCCGTACATATGCACGGAATTTGGGGGTTTCTAGGCGACTATGCACGGAATGACGTGCACAAATCCGTGCAATGTATACTAATTCTCTGGCGATCAGGCTGGGCATTTAGTTAAAACACATTTCATGATGCTGTGGTTAAAAATACTAAACTAAGATGAATGTAGCTTTTTGCCATAATGTTAAACTAACATGCTTATTGTAATAATGTGCAAGGAGAATATTGTACAGTATGTTATGATGATACATTTGCTTTATGTGTATGTGTTGTGACCAAGACACTGTTATATTGTTTATTTCAGTTTTCCAAAAAATATTTGGATAATGAGAAGAAGATACAGTAAAGTCTGGAAAGTAACTCCTGTGTCGGACTCTTTGATTCCATTGATGTTGTTCGCTATCTGTCAAGGGATGTATAAGGGACACGCATCTATCTGAGACAGAATAGTAAAAAAGCAACCTCACAACAGGCACTACAGTACAGGAAAGAAAGCACTTCATCTCAAGTATTTCTCGCTCATCATCACGCTTCATACGCCCAGACGGCATAAGCAATACATGATGTCAGAGAAAGAGCTTCCAGGTGAAGGCCCAACGGAGCAAACAATGAAGACAAGGTCCATAGCCTTCAGTTCAGCTAGGAGTTCAGCAAGGAGTTCAACAGCTAGCAGAACCGCCGCCAAGGCTCGTGCCAAGCTGGAGGGCACCCGAGCCAGGACTGAATTTATCAAAAAGCAATCAGAACTCATGATTGAAAAGGCTCGTGTGGAAGCGAGTCTTGCTGTTCTTAAGCAAGAATGTGATGTAGCTGCAGCCATTGCAGAGACAGAAGTGCTGGAGGAAGCAGCAGAAAGTGAACATGAAGAGAAGCATTCAGAAGTACAAGGTGTCTCTGAACGCGTTACCAACTATGTTCAACAGCAGTCCCAGCTAGAGGCGATAACTCCTGCAGGCGTGGAGCCATATCAACCACCACTAGAGCCCATTGTTCATGATCTCAGAGCTGGAACGCCACCAAGGCAGCATCGCTCTGCAGCTCGAACTGCACATTACGGGAAGCTTGATGGCGATGACGCCACACAGCAACGTCAGAGGACAACACCAGTGAGTCATCGCAACATCCAAGCACTGCCATTCTCTCCCACAACTATTCAGTCTACACCACAGTCACCGCTCAAAGACTCTGATATGAGTGACATTGCTAGATACTTAGCACGACGTGAGCTTGTCAACTCGGGACTCTCCAAGTTCGACGATCGACCGGAGAGTTATTGGTCGTGGAAGTCATCTTTCTTGAATGCAACGGAGGATTTGCACCTGTCAGCTAGTGAGCTGCTAGATGTGATGTCAAAGTGGTTGGGAGAACAGTCTGCACATCATGTGAGGCGGATTCGAGCCGTGCATTTAGGCGATCCTGTTACAGGCCTAAGAAAGGCTTGGGAGCGACTGGAAGACTGCTATGGCGCCCCAGAGATTGTTGAAAAGTCTCTATTCGACAGGCTCGACAGCTTTCCAAAGATCAATATCAAGGATCCCTCAAAACTTCGGGAGCTTGGAGATCTCCTACAGGAGATGGAGTCTGTTAAATTGGAAGGTTACCTGCCTGGGCTTAACTATCTTGACACCCCCCGTGGTGTTGCACCTATAGTAGACAAGTTACCTTACAGCCTTCAAGATAGGTGGATGGCTAAAGGTTCCCAATACAAAGTTGTTAATCGTGTTGCCTTTCCGCCATTCTCTTACTTCTGTGACTTCATCTGCAGAGAGGCCCGGTCACGCAATGATCCAAGCTTTGCTCTTTCATCAGGAAACCAAAGTGTGCCAAAACCGGAGCAGCCAGCCAAGCGGCAAGTGAAAAGCTCAGTCTATGCCCACAAGACCGAGGTCTCGTCAGATACTGTGAATCAGACGCAGTCAGATGACAGAAGCAATTCAAGTGGTTTGGATGTCGACAAGCAATGCCCACTTCATAAGAAGCCCCATCCTCTCAAGCGCTGCAGGGGGTTTAGGAGCAAGCCTCTTGAGGAGCGTAAGACGTTCCTAAGGGAAAACGGCATATGCTTCAGATGCTGTGCTACAACCACTCATCTGGCCAGAAACTGTAAGGCGGCTATCAAATGCAAAGAATGTGACAGCGACGCCCATGTTACAGTCTTACATCCTGGACCACCCCCTGCAACCCCAACCGAGCATGGCGGGGAGAGAGAAGATGAAACACTTCAATCAGCTGTCACTACGAAGTGTACTGAGGTCTGTGGAGATGGTAGGAATACAAGATCATGCTCCAAGATCTGCCTGGCTAAGGTTTATCCAGAGAGTCACCCAAATAAAGCAGTCAAGCTGTATGTAATCCTGGATGACCAAAGCAACCGATCGCTTGCCAGAACCGAGTTCTTCGACCTGCTGAACATCAAGGGAGAAAACTCAGCTTACACCCTTCGTACCTGTGCAGGTGTGACAGAGACCTCAGGGAGGAGGGCCACAGGTTTCATTGTGGAGTCCTTAGATGGCGTGACAAAGGTGAAACTGCCAACTCTGATCGAGTGCAACAATATGTCAGATGACAGGGCCGAAATACCAACTCCAGAGGCAGCGCAGTGGCATACTCACCTAAGGCCCATTGCTCATTGCATTCCCCCACTGGATCCTAAAGCCCAAATTATTCTTCTCGTGGGTCGCGACATACTCCAGGTCCACAAAGTGCGGGAGCAACGGAATGGACCGAGCAACACCCCCTACTCACAGAGACTCGACCTGGGTTGGGTCGTGGTCGGAGATGTCTGCCTAGGATCCGTGCACAAGCCTGCAGCTGTAAGTGCTTACCGCACCCATGTACTTGACAACGGACGTCCTTCCCTTCTTCCTCCATGTCCCAACCGGTTCTGTGTCAAGGAGAAGTTCAGTGTCAAGCCTCCACCTGACATTCCCCTAGCATGCGACACCTCCATCTACGACAGCTGTGCCATAGGACATGCCATCTTTGAAAGGTCAGAGAACGATGACAAAGTTGGACTGTCTATTGAAGATCGACTCTTTTTGGACATCATGAGTAGAGAGATGTTCATGGATGACAGCAACAGTTGGGTGGCACCACTCCCCTTCAGAACGCCACGCCAACGGCTCCCCAACAATAGAGACCAGGCACTGACACGCCTGAAAATAGGTAAGGCGAAGCTAGCCCCACAAGCTGCTCATAACATTCCCAGACTGGAACTGGGGGCTGCTGTTCTAGCCGCAGAGATAGAACAGATCGTCACAAGTGAATTGGACTTCACCCCAGAAGCTGTGGAGTTCTACACTGATAGCAGAGTCGTCTTGGGATATATCCATAACCAGACAAGACGTTTCTATGTGTATGTCTGCAACAGAGTGCAGCTTATCAGAAAGGTCTCAAGCCCAGCACAGTGGCATTACATCTCTTCGAGTCGCAACCCTGCAGACCTCGCCACTCGCTCTGTACCAGCTGCTCTGTTAAGCACTACCACTTGGCATACAGGACCTGCTTTTCTGGCTCAGGCTGGGGAAGAACCATCGCTGGAAAAGGAGAGGTTTGACCTCATCGACCCAGACATAGATGTGGAAGTTCGCGCTCTCGCCACTACTCTATCTACCGAGAGCTCCTTTCTAGGATCCCATCGCTTTGAGCGATTCTCTTCATGGAGGTCACTAGTGAAAGCTACAGCCTCACTCATACACATCGTCCAGTCCTGTAAGGTGACAGATGGTCAGGATGGAACCTGCAGATCGTGGCACCACTGCACAACGCCTCGCACAGTAGAGGAACTGTTGCAAGCAGAAGTTGTCATAATCAAGACTGTGCAGAGAGAAGCTTACAAAGAAGAGCTTGTCTGCATTGCTAATGGAAAATGCATTCCAAGGAACAGTACGCTGAAAAAAATGGATCCTTACTTGGACAAAGGAGGCCTTCTCAGGATAGGAGGCCGGCTTAAGCATGCTGCTCTGGATTTCGAAGAGAAGTTCCCTGTGATTATTCCAGGCCGCAGCCATGCCGCAAAACTGCTTGTGAACCACTACCACGACCGAGTCAAGCATCAAGGTCGTGTGTTCACCGAAGCTTCTGTTCGCACTGCAGGGTACTGGATTGTCGGCGGTAGGAAGTGTGTCAACAGCATCCTTCACAAGTGCGTGATATGCAACAAGCTTCGTGGGAAGGCAACTGAGCAGAAGATGGCGGACTTGCCCATCGACCGTTTGAGCACTGAACCACCGTTTACATATGTTGGGCTCGACGCATTTGGCCCATGGACGGTGGTTGCGAGACGTACAAGAGGAGGACAGGCTCAAAGCAAAAGATGGGCTATTCTCTTCACCTGTATGAGTACTCGTGCCATACATATTCAGCTGATTGACAGCATGGATTCATCCACCTTCATAAACGCCCTGAGAAGGTTCTTTGCTCTGCGAGGACCTGCAAAGCAGATACGCTCGGATTGCGGGACCAACTTCATAGGGGCCTGTAAAGATCTGGAAATCCTGACAACCGATCCTCATGAACCCAGAGTGAAGCAGTACCTTACTGAAGAGGGCTGTTCCTGGGTCTTCAATCCGCCTCATGCATCCCACATGGGAGGAGTCTGGGAGCGGATGATAGGCGGCTCCAGACGCATACTGGATTCTATGCTGCAGCAAACCAGCGCCTCTCGCTTAACACATGACGTGTTGTCTACCCTGATGGCAGAGGTCACAGGAATAGTCAATTCAAGGCCTCTTACTCCCATCTCAACTGACCCAGAATCACCTTTCTTGCTGACACCAGCTATGCTCCTCACTCAAAAGGTCTGCACCCTAGGTCCCCCTCGAAGGCGACTTCAAGGAATCCGACCTACACAGGCAGCAATGGCGGCAGGTGCAGCATCTTGCGGACACCTTCTGGAGCAGATGGAGGCGTGAATACCTGGTAACGCTTCAGAGCCGAAGCAAATGGCAAGAGGAACGACAGAACCTGAAGGAGGGCGATGTAGTCCTTCTTAAAGACGCCCAGGCCAAGCGCAACGAATGGCCCATGGCCCTTGTGACCAACGCGCTGGCTGGCAGTGATGGACGAGTCAGAAAGTTCGAGCTCAGAGTTGCAAGGAATGGAACAATCAAGACATTCTTCAGACCTGTTTCAGAGACAGTTCTTCTGATGTCAACCAAGGACTGATATTCTGTATTCTTTACTCTGTGTGAAAGTTTATTGTGATTTAAGTTTGTTGTACTGTATAGTGGTATCTGATTAATCCCAGGCGGGGAGTGTCATGGCACACATTATGTGGCCTTCAAAAACTCACTCTTTGGCACCTCCTACAGGTGCTTGCCACAAAAAAGCCCAGTGATTGGAATTAAGCCTTTTCAGCTGTGCTATGACCTGTAATGAGTGTTAAGGCGTGTCAGGTCAGCTCATTGATTTCAGCACCCCTGAATCCTAATTTGTTTGTTGAAAGGGAGTTTCTTAACTTGGACAGAGCTCCTCATTCTTTTCCCTGCTTTTGAGCCTTGGAGAGCCTTTGCTTGTGAGTTTTCATGTTTAGTTCTACATTCTTGTATTGTAATTCATGTGGCATTTAGTTAAAACACATTTCATGATGCTGTGGTTAAAAATACTAAACTAAGATGAATGTAGCTTTTTGCCATAATGTTAAACTAACATGCTTATTGTAATAATGTGCAAGGAGAAAATTGTACAGTATGTTATGATGATACATTTGCTTTATGTGTATGTGTTGTGACCAAGACACTGTTATATTGTTTATTTCAGTTTTACAAAAAAGATTTGGATAATGAGAAGAAGATACAGTAAAGTCTGGAGATTAACTCCTGTGTCGGACTCTTTGATTCCATTGATGTTGTTCGCTATCTGTCAAGGGATGTATAAGGGACACGCATCTATCTGAGACAGAATACTGCCATAAATAAGCTGGGCACTGAATGAGTTAAGTCAAGTAGTCTTTCAAACAGCTATGATTCATCAGCCTATGCTAGATACTAGAGGACAGTGTCACTCAATCTGAACAGAGAATATGGCCAAATGGTGCGTTATTGATTATGTCATAAACAGTACATTAAATGTTTCCAAAAACATTTGAGGTGAGAAATAGACAATGCAGTAACATACACTTGATTCAGCACTGCCTTGAAAATGGGTGAAGTAGTCCTTTAAGTGGTTAACAACATTCAAATAAGTACATCTTCTTCAACTATTTCCAGATTTCAGTGAATGGCACGTCATTTGAAAGCTTACAGTCTGCACTTTAATAATATGTAAAAAAAAAAATAATATAATGACCATGACTTGCAGCTCATACTATTAGATGTGGAAAAATACTTGCTTGACCTATTGGCAGCATGCACAAGAAATGTGGCGCTGATCGGTACAGTGGTTTGTGAAATTAGTCCCAGACACACAGAGAGATTCACAGACTCATTTATAGACATACTGTACAGGGCCTGGTCATGAAAATAAGTGTACATACATTTTAAACTACGACCCATTAACTTTCACCAGACATGTCAAGCTTTTGTGTTTGGAGGTGCTTCTGTTTCATAACGTCATGCACTTAGTGGCATGAGCTATGATTGGTCTACTTTGGAGGTGACACACATACATACTGTATATGCAGACAAATCCAGTTGTATATAGCTTGGCTTACAGCCTCACTTACTCCCAAATCAGAGATCACATATTGATTGATTGATTGATTTAATACTTTATCAGTCAAACAAGGTAAAAAGCATGGAGGTCCAGTAACACATTTAGGCTAAAAGGATAACTCAAAAAACACGTTTTAATGATTCAAATTAAATATTTGTTCTATCACCGTAATTCATGTGTTGGGTAATATAACTAGATATATTGATTCAGGTTACTTTTTAAAATATGTATGTTGCTATAATCTTGCTAAACACTTTCGAGCCTGCTTTAGAGTTTCCAGAACCACCTGTAACAACCTGTACTTATGTAGTAACTGTTTTGTCTTCTTAGTAGGTAATAGCTATTTACATGGAAGATAGAACAATAGATATACATTTTAGGTGTTCACTATCATGTTCTTTTTCTGCTCCTAGCCATCCTGCACATGGTTGTGTGTAAAGAGGAGAATTCTCCTGAACAGAAGAGGAGCCCCAGTCTGCTCCAGCAGGAACCAGAGCCTCCACACATTAAAGAGGAACAGGAGGAGATACTTCAAAGACCAGAGGAGCCTGATGGATCAATGTTGACATTACTAGCAGTGAAAAGTGAAGTTCATGATGAACACATCTCTTCACACTGTTCTGAAGTTGAAGTTGAAGTTGAATCTGACACTGAAGTCACTGAAGACAGTGATGATTGGGGGGAGACAAGTGGAGGTGTCCACACTGGAGAAAAACCTTTCCTCTGTAAACTGTGTAACAAGAGTTTCAGCCGTTCATCTAACCTGAATGCACACCAGCGTATCCACACTGGAGAAAAACGTTTCCACTGTGAACTGTGTAACAAGAGTTTCAGATGGTCATGTATCCTGAAGAAACACCAGTATGTCCACACTGGAGAAAAACCTTTCCATTGTAAACATTGTGACAAGAGTTTCAGTCGGTCATGTGACCTGAAGACACACCAGCGTGTCCACACTGGAGAAAAACCTTTCCATTGTAAACATTGTGACAAACGTTTCAGTTGGTTAGATGTCCGAAATAAACACCAGCGTATCCACACTGGAGAAAAACCTTTCTACTGTAAACATTGTGACAAGTGTTTCACTGATTCAGGTAATCTGAAGAAACACCAGCGTATCCACACTGGAGAAAAACCTTTCCACTGTAGACATTGTGACAAGAGTTTCTTTCAGTCAAGTCATCTGAAGACACACGAGCGTATCCACACTGGAGAAAAACCTTTCCACTGTAAACATTGTGACAAGAGTTTCTTTCAGTCAAGTCATCTGAAGAAACACCAGCGTATCCACACTGGAGAAAAAAGTTTCCAATGTAAACATTGTGACAAGAGTTTCATTCAGTCATCTGACCTAAAGACGCACCAGCGTATCCACATTGGAGAAAAACCATACCACTGTAAGCATTGTGACAAGAAGTTCAATAAATTGTACACACACACAACGTACACAAGCACTGAGCCAGGCCTGAAACTTTATGTTTTAGCTCAAAGTATTTGTTTTGCTGGCATTTTTGCTGGCTTTAGAATAATGTGTGTGTGTGTGTGTGTGTGTGTGTGTGTGTGTGTGTGTGTGTGTGTGTGTGTGTGTGTGTGTGTGTGTGTGTGTGTGTGTGTGTGTGTGTGTGTGTGTGTGTGTGTGTTTGTTTAGTAAGAATGTTATGTAAATTGGAGTATAAACCTGAAAGAAGAGGGGAATTTAAGTATAACTGTTATGTTCCTGAAAAAAGAGAACTTGAACATTAGTGAATATATTTTTTATTTCCATTTTCACAAATAATTATTAAATAATTGAGGATTATTAAAAATAAAGAAAAAAGAAAAGAACAATTTGTGAAAATTAATTATTCTACATAATATGCAAGACTGCAAACAAATAAAATACTCTGATCCTGGGCAACTTGAAGTGATAAAGGTTATGAATTATAATTGAAGTGTTTCATTAAAAAGTTACTTAACCAGTTGACAAGTTATGAACACAATAAGTTACTCCTTCCTTGTTGTCTGTTATTGTTATTGCTGAGAATGAGAAGAGTGTCTCTTCTTAATTAATACTAAACTCCTCTGGGATTTGAATTGTTTCATTGCAGACTCTGTGGAGTCCAGGCTGCAGGTGCAGATGAACTCTCCAGACCCAGCCAGACCCGTTTCAATGAAACCAGAGGAACCTGAAGACCAGCCAGACCTCAGTATGTTTCACTCTTTCTTCCCTTTTTCGAGCTTCAAGCCATAGTTAAAATATAATTGTAGTAATTGAGCAGCCCTACTTTGATCACTCCTATCACAGAGGTCAAATAAAGGTGGATTATGTATTATTATTAATCGGTATCGTTCTCTTTAGCTCATCAGTACGGTTTATGAGGTATTCAGTGTTGAACTGATCACTCTCAGCGCGGCTTTTGCGAAACTCAGAAATACTTTTGTCTCTCACCTTCAAGTCTTGTACTGTGAGAGTGTGTCAGACTTTAATCTTTTAAAAGCCTTTTTAAAGTCTTGTAGTGTAAGAAAAGAAAGGAAATAAAAAACGTATTTTTTAAACCACATTTAAAACTGAGATTGCAATGTATCTGAGGCATTTTATGTCTCTATTATAGTGGTTGAAACTTTTTACACCATATCTCAGCACTCTGCAATAGTTTAATTTGATTAAATGTGAGGTTGATAAATGATAAGTAAATGTTTTATTCTATTGGTGATTTCCGCAGAGAACCACAGGGAGAGATCTATGCTATCAAGAGAGATGGCCTCCAAAAGATCATTAACATGGTCAGAGGAACAGCGACAGATGGACCATAGACATGGACTGTTTGATGCAATGCTGCAACCTGTAGTAAAGTTGTACAGGATAGGTGTGTAGTGTTTTATTAACAACCTGTAGTAAAGTTGTACAGGATAGGTATGTAGTGTTTTATTTACAACCTGTAGTGAAGTTGTACAGGATAGGTATGTAGTGTTTTATTTACAACCTGTAGTAAAGTTGTACAGGATAGGTATGTAGTGTTTTATTTTCAGGTATTTAAACTTCCTTGAACAAAGACATTTTATTTTATTATTTTAGAACGAAGAAAGTGAATTTACAGCTAAATAATGAAGAGTTGTATTGTTTGATTGATTACTTTATTAACAAGATTGTTACTATAGTACATGTAGTTCCGTCAGAAGTTATTAAATCCTTATTCAATTGCTTCATTTCAGACCAGTGTGTGGAGTCCAGACTGCAGGTGAAAATGAACTCTCCAGACTCAGCCAGGGACATTTGTATTAAACAGGAGGAACCTGAAGACCATCCACACCTCAGTACGTATTGTCACTATACGAGAATCTTGGCGAAAAATATAATGACAATGATAATATCCGGATATTCATAGCCATCATTAAATATCACTCATTATTCCTTTTTAACATGTTTTATTCTCATTACAATATCCAAAAGCACGTCCTCTTTTTCACAAATGCAATACAAAAGAAAAACTGCACCCAATTGTACATTTTACTACAGAGTGGTCGTAGACCAAAGCATCTAGAACAGGGTTTGTCTGTCACACAGCTCAAGCCGCTAAGTGCATGACGTCATGAAACAGAAGTACATGAAAGCCTGACATGCCTGGTACAAGTTTGGTAGTAGGTGAAAACTGATTTTATGGCGTGCCTTTGTAGGGGGGGAGACGTCTAGAAATGGGTCTGTTAGTCTGCTCTGTGTGAGATAACAGATCTTTGACAAGCTTTTTAGAAGCTTCTTGATTTGAGGTGTAACCACTTCAACCCTAAAATCCCTGTACTGGGGGAGCATTTGAAAAATTGCTGATCTACAAACTCAACGCGTCTTCACTCAAACTCATTTTTCTCTTTTTGCCACAAAATGTCATTGAACCTGTGAAAAAGAAACATTTAATCAAATGAATTTGATTAACATCGATGTCACATTTGCCAGTGATCAATTGTTAGTCGAATGAAAGCAAATACAGTACATGTTTTTTACTATGTTATTAAGTCACATGTATTATGAGTTTGTGTATGAACAGGAGTTCAACCGTTAAACCTGTGACATATTGGTGTAGAGGGAAAAGAGAAAGGACTAAGTTCAGAGTTGACCCTGCTCAACAATAGTATTTGTTAACTAAGCATGTTTTTCACACTTTCAGAGAATATCCTTGGTCGTAATGGGGATATATTTGACAATAGATGCCAAAAAATAAATATATATAATTGTTGAGAATTTTTCCAATCTTAATTACTTCCTGTCAAACAAAAACATAATATGAGATAACATCGGTGGGTAGGTAGGTAAGTAAGCCTTGAAAACCAATTATTCCCGAGCCATGTGGCCCATAGGGCAGGAGCTCATCTCTTGTTTCTGTGGCGTGAGGTGGCTTGATGTACAAGTATATCCTCCAGCCATGATGTACACAGACTTACCCCAATCCAACTCTTGATGCTGAGTGTCAAGCGGGGAGACATTGCGTCATATTTATAGTCTTTGGTATGACCCGGCCGTGGTATTAAACCCCGACTTCCCAATCTCAGGGCGAACACTCTAGTCTAACCATGCCAATTAGCTGGGTTTTTTAATCGGCGGGTACTAACCAATTTTAACATATAATAAGCACTTGTCAAGTAGTCTTTCAAACATCTTTGATTCATTAGCCTATGCTAAATACTAGAGGGTAGTGCTACTCTGTTGAATCTGAACAAAGAGGATGGCTGAATAGTGCGTTGTTAAAATGTGTGTGTGTGTGTGTGTGTGTGTGTGTGTGTGTGTGTGTGTGTGTGTGTGTGTGTTTGTGTGTGCGCAATAAGAAAATTGTGTAACTGGAGTGTTTACCTGAAAAAAGAAAACATGAAAATGTAGGATTAAGAGGGAACATTTTCTTTCAGAGAGATTTACATTATATTCATAATATATCCACATAATATTCATGCTGGGCAACTTGATGTGAAAAAGGTTATTATTCATAATCAAAGTGCTCTGTGAAAAAAAGTAACTTGCCCAGTTGACAAGTGATTAACACAATAAATTACTCCTTCTCTCATGTCTGTTATTTGTTGAAGTTGATTATAAGAGGACGTTCTGTTCTTAATTAATCCTAATCTCCTCTGGGATTTTAATTGTTTCATTCCAGACTCTGTGGAGTCCAGACTGCAGGTGCAGATGAACTCTCCAGACCCAGCCAGATCCGTTTCAGTGAAAAAGGAGGAACCTGAAGACCGGCCAGACTTCAGTAAGTCTCTCTCTTTTCCAGCTTCATTTGTCTTTAATTGTTATATACAGTTGCTAGCTGCACTATTCGCAGGGAAATTATTTTGCTTCAACAGTGTGGAACCAGACAAAATGAAATGTGATTTAAAGGTAATAGTAGTAACAAATTGGTCATATTGTCTTGTGGTGCACATGTAATGTTTGATCTGCGTTGTGTTGTGGATTCATGAAGTTCCTGACCACTTCTCTCTCTTATTGACAGTTTATTCTGGTGAGAGTACACAAAAAGTCTCTGGTCAGTCACTTCTTTTGGTGTAAAACCCGAGCCTCAGCACGTCTACAACAGAATTAACAACGTGACCAAAAGTAGTTGGTTGTAAACAGTACACCGTTTGGTTTGACAAAATGACTAATTGAAAACATGTGCAAAGCATCACTACTTCATGTAGGTACACTTAGCATGTTTAGGACAACCAGTATTCATCACGGTATCACAGTAAACATACAAACTCTTGTTGAAAATATTGTGCACTGAGGAACACATCTTACCTTGGGCAAATCTCATTTAGACTGGCACAACTCTAACATGAGTTTGGGGTTTTAAGGATCGCTCATCCGTACTTATGAACATAAGTTTTAGCTTGGGGATGTAATTGGCAAGATTTTTACCCTAACAAATCAATGTAATTATCTTTGCATTCAAGGTTCATATGTTAGATAGTTGGGCTTAGGCGTTTGCAAATATTATTGTTATTCTCCACTAGGTCTCTAGTTATTAAAATCCTTATTCAATTCCTTCATTTCAGACCAGTGTCTGGAGTCCAGACTGCAGGTGAAGATGAACTCTCCAGACTCCAGGGACATTTCTATTAAACAGGAAGAACCTGAAGACCATCCACACCTCAGTAAGTTTCATGTGCTCTCTCTTTCTTTCGTTTTCTTGTTTCTTCTTCTTTTATTTCTGTTCTGTTGTAGGGCTGCCACAATGTCTCATGGTCACCATACGATAATCATAGCACAAAACATCTTGACAATGATAATGTCCCAATATGTATAGCCATCATTACGATACCACAAAAAAAGAAAATATCTTTAACATCCAAAAGCACATCCTCTGATGTGTGAATCCATGTAAAAGTAAAGAGAAAACAAAGGCAGCATATAACTTTAGAGCTTTGACAGGCTTTTTCTCAACTTCTTGATTTAAGGTTCAACCACTTGAACTCTAGCATCTCTTTTCTGGGTGGAACAATAGAGGGTTAGCTCAAGTATAGAGGGTTTAAGTCATTCTATAAGATGTGAAAAATACTTATTTGGCCTTCTGGCATTGTGCAGACATTTGGCGCTGATCTGTACAGCGGTTTGTCAAGTTCGCCCCGAATACACAGACAAACAGATTCAAAGACTCACAGAACCATTTCTATATTTTAAACTATGACCCAACTTCATGGGTGGAGAAGTTTCTGTTTCATGATATCATGCAGGTAAAGGCATGAGCTGTGATTGGTCTACCTTTGAGGGGAAATACATACAGTACATACTGTATGTACAGGTGAGCCCTGTTCTATACGGCTTGACCTACAGCCTAATTTACCCAAATCAGAGCGGATGTGTGAAGTTTTATGGTTTAATATTGTTTCATAATTCAATTATTCAAATTTGCTGAAATGTAATATTTAAATTAATATTACATTTCAAATTATTTATTTAGCTAAAACCTAAAACATGATTTTTCGGAATGTCCGTTTTCAGAAACACCTGTAGTAACCTGTAGTTAGTGAATGTTTGGTCAATCAAAGTAGCTGATAGCTCAACTTGTACAGGGAACATGGTTGATACAAAAATATATGTACATTTTAGGAATCTAGTATTCACTATCATGTTATTTTTCTGCTCCTAGACATCCTGCACATGGTTGTGTGTAAAGAGGAGGATTCTCCTGAACAGGAGAGGAGCCCCAGTCTGCTCCAGGAGGAACCAGAGCCTCCTCACATTAAAGAGGAACAGGAGGAGATACTTCAAAGACCAGAGGAACCTGATGGGTCAATGTTGACATTACTAGCAGTGAAAAGTGAAGTTAATGAAGACATCTCTTCACACTGTTCTGAAGTTGAAATTGAGCTTGATTCTGACACTGAAGTCACTGAAGACAGTGATGATTGGGAGGATACCAGTGGAGGTCAGTCAGTGTTAAACACAGGGACAGGAATTGCATGTGTGGGGAAAACTGGGAGTTGGTATGACGACTAATTTGGGGAATAAAATATGAAAAAAAAGAGTACATCAGAAATATTAACAAGGAAGCCGTAGTTTTCCTAAACAATTGACTTGTTTTATGATGGAAACTATATGTATTTGTACTCACCATTTCTAACCTGCCTCTCCCCTTCTCTCCCTCTCCCTCTCTCTCTCTCTCTCTCTCTCTCTCAGAAGTGAGGTCCCAGTCTTCGCAGACTCAAATCACCAGCTCTACAACCAGACAGAAACAAGGAGATGCTGATCAACCAAGATCTTATAGTCATCAACAATTTACAAAGGCTTTAACTCAACCAGAAGAACTAAAGGCTTACATAGACTTCCTGAACGACAGACATCAACCAGATAGAGAAAAACCTTTCCACTGTAAAGATTGTGACAAGAGTTTCAGTCGGTCAGATAACCTTAAAACACACCAGCGTATCCACACTGGAGAAAAACCTTTCCACTGTAAAGATTGTGACAAGAGTTTCAGTCAGTCACGTGACCTGAAGAGACACCAGCAGCTTGCCCACACTGGAGAAAAACCTTTCCACTGTGAACTTTGCGACAAGAGTTTCATTAAGTCATCTGACCTGAAGACACACCTTCGTATCCACACTGGAGAAAAACCTTTCCAATGTAAACATTGTGACAAGACTTTCCGTGAATCACGGCAACTGAAGACACACCAGTGTGTCCACGCTGGAGAAAAACCTTTCCATTGTAAACATTGTGACAAGAGTTTCTTTCAGTCAAGTTATCTGAAGAAACACCAGCGTATCCACACTGGAGAAAAACCTTTCCACTGTAAACATTGTGACAAGAGTTTCAGTCGGTCAGATAACCTTAAAACACACCAGCGTATCCACACTGGAGAAAAACCTTTCCACTGTAAAGATTGTGACAAGAGTTTCAGTCAGTCACATGACCTGAAGACACACCTTCGTATCCACACTGGAGAAAAACCTTTCCAATGTAAACATTGTGACAAGACTTTCCGTGAATCACGGCAACTGAAGACACACCAGTGTGTCCACGCTGGAGAAAAACCTTTCCACTGTGAACTTTGTGACAAGAGTTTCATTAAGTCATCTGACCTGAAGACACACCTTCGTATCCACACTGGAGAAAAACCTTTCCAATGTAAACATTGTGACAAGACTTTCCGTGAATCACGGCAACTGAAGACACACCAGTGTGTCCACGCTGGAGAAAAACCTTTCCATTGTAAACATTGTGACAAGAGTTTCTTTCAGTCAAGTCATCTGAAGAAACACCAGCGTATCCACACTGGAGAAAAACCTTTCCACTGTAAACATTGTGACAAGAGTTTCATTCAGTCATCTGACCTGAAGAAACACCAGCGTATCCACACTGGAGAAAGACCTTTCCAGGGTAAACATTGTGACAAGAGGTTCACTGAGTCAAGTTCCTTCAAGAGACACCAGCGTGTCCACACTGGAGAAAAACCTTTCCACTGTAAATATTGTGACAAGAATTTTGCTCGGTCAGATGACCTGAAGAAACACCAGCGTGTCCACATCAAATCTTGTCACAATGTTTGTCACAAAGAAAAACCTGCGCAACGTAAACATAGTGATAAGAGTTTCAGACAGTCAGGTGACCTGAAGACACAACAGTGTATCCACACTGGAGAAAAACCTGCCCACCGTAAACATAGTGATAAGAGTTTCAGTCGGTCACAGGACTTGAAGAAACACCAGCGTGTCCACCAGCGTGTCCTCATCAAATCTTGTCACAATGTTTACAGTGTGATAGAAGAGTCAGTTAAGTGCTCTGAAATCACTTCACTGGTAGGATCAAATTAAACAGCTGTATGTTGTCAGGGAGTTGGATAGACGATCAAAAATATCTTGGATATTTATACTGCTCCTGTCAACGGACGTTTCCATTAGGACTCGTCTTTTGGAGACATATCCCAGCTCTTGTTTTCTTATTTCAAAACCTCACAACAAATTGTTTGTTAAATGTGATAAATGTAAAATGTATTTTATTTATTACCTTCCTTGAGTTATAAAAAATATTTTGGTGTTATTGATGTATACTATAATAGAAAGACAATGTGATGTCACACCATTGAAAGTAAGAGATGAACACCTCCCAATATCGCGCCACCTAGAACCCGGAACCTAGAACCCAATAGTGATCTACGATTAGATATCATTTATTTATTTATTTATATTTACGGAACTCATGTTTTGTAGTGTTTTACACACGATCAACAGGCAATAGATTTGAAAAGTATATTGTGAATGCCCACTTTTGGTCAGACGAAGGAGGAGCGAGGCCCGGAGTCAACCCACAGTGCCAGTGTCAACACTAACGTCTCACCTGCCACGCTAAACCCTAACCCCATAATTAGCACTGTCTCTAACTCCCCTCAAGAGACAGTGGGGGCAGTAGCATGCCACTTGGGCCGGGGTCTGATCAGCCTCGGTCGGGTCGCCTGGAGGAGGTTGTCTGTTGCAAGCATAGATATAGAAACCTAGATACCTCATTGGCCTCTGCAGTTCATTGGAGCGACCTGTATCGCGGCACCATTTTGGAGAAGGCAAGCTTCCCGACTACTGGCCAATCACATCGCGTCTTTTCCGGGACTTGTCAGAATCTAGTTGTGTAAAAATATCCCGTTATATTTTTATACAACTATATTCTGCCAAACCCCGGAAAAGATGCGCGGTGATTGGTCAAGAGTCCGGAAGCTTGCCTTTTCCAAAATGGTGCCCGAGATACAGACGCCTCAGAGCCGGAGGAGGCGTCTACCTTATATGTCTATGGTTGCAAGACCCGAAACACCCAGTGTTTCACTATGAATTGAGTACATGGGGTCCCCATTTGAAACAAGCCATTAGGCTTTCATGGGCTTTTCAATCCTATGTAGTTGACCTTGTATTTAAACTGTACATTTCTTACATTTCAAAATAAAGTATGCAATCAATCAATCAATCAATCAATCAATCGAAGTGACTCCAGGAAACAACATTGATGATGTGTCCAAGTTTGTGCATCAGTAGATGTTTTTGTTTACTGAGAGAAATTTACAATTTACCACTTGCAACGCCAACGGTACCGTCTAGGCAGGGCAAGTAGGAATTTGGATGGGGAAGGTAGATTGGAGAAGTACTTCTAGAACGCTAGCATAGGCTGGACCTAGGCAGGAGCGGGTGGGCACGCACGTTTTTTTAATACTTTTTTTGCGGGTTTGTGACAGATTATATATATATATATATATATATATATATATATATATATATATATATATATATATATATATATATATATATCACACACTGTTATCAAAATGGCTGAATATGATATTTTAAAAAAATGTATATATATATCATTTTTCTTTTCTTTAATTTTTTTTTGGTGGGCAAAAAAACAAATGGGTGGGCCCAGGCCTACCTATGCCCACCCCTGCCTATGCCCCTGCTTCTAGGGGGGGGGGGGGGAATGTGATATTAGTCAGACCCTGCATTCATAATGTATTAGAAATTATTTTGGGTTTTATTCAGTTATACTAGGAATGACCATTTAAACCACACATTTCATATGGTAGAATTTTACAGTTTTTATGTTGTGATTTAGGTAGGTAGGTACTTTATTCATCCCTGTGGGGAAATTAAGGTGTTACAGCAACTCTCATAGAGACATCAATAAAAACGTATTATATTAATAAAAACATCTAAAACAGGCATCTAAGCATAGTCAACCTACAATATTAATACAATGGCAGACCAAACACTAAAGAGTTTGATGGCTTGCATCCCACATCCTAAACAGCCTGATAAAGCCACAGCTGTGGAGTTGTACATGCAGTCTTATTGCTGCAGGCAGAAAATATCTCCTATAGCGCTCCTTCTTGCAACTTGGGTGTAACAGTCTGTTGCTGAAGGAGCTTTTCTGCCCTGCCACAGTGTCATGTAGGGGGTGGGAGGGATTGTCCATGATGGCCAGGAGTTCAGTCTTCATC